>NW_020204524.1:0-8045 GCF_001531365.2 Cynara cardunculus var. scolymus
GTTGTTTTCTTGAAGTATTGTTGTCTCTGAATGATTTACAAAGCGAGTTCTTCAACGATCACTGAACATACTCAGTGTATTGATTGCTGGAACTGAAAATACAGAAACTAAAATACATCGAAAGAAAAAAGGGATTATCATCAAATCACTGAGAGAGAGGATCAACAATTAGAAATGTGCCTAAAGAACACATGCATAACTTTTATAAAGACCAAATAGATTAGGAGTACTGTTGAAATAGACACAATTAAGGCAACAATCAGATTGACTCAATCGCTTGAATCACTTGAATCAGAATTCAGTTTGTACCAATCGCGTGAATCACTTGAATCAGAATTCAGTTTGTACCAATCGCTTGAATCAATGAATAAGTTTGTACCACCAATCTCCCTAATCAGTTTGTACCCCTAATCGCTCTAATCAGTTTGTACACAAATAAGAAATATGAAATCGAGAGGTCTTAACTATGAATCGATGGTAGGTTACAAATAGGTGCATTGCTGGTGCTTTTCCTATAGCCGATCGAGAGGATAGAGTTGATACTGGTGATAGATCTAAAGGAAGGAGAACCGAGAGGAAGGAGAGACCGGAGGGACGATTGGAGAATCGAGAGAAACGAAGAGGCGAGGGAGGGCAAACATGGAAAAATCCCATATCTGAATCGTATAGAGTGCAAATAGGTGAAGAGTGATTCAAATTTAATTTAACCATTCATACCTTTTTACCCATGCAAACAATAAAATGTGTGACTAAATTAGACCTTTACCTTTTAAGGCTATCATTAAAAGATAAATAAATAGCCTTAAAACCTGAAAATGACTATTATTATTGATTTCATTATAATGAGCCTATGACCTAAAACCCAATAATTATCATTCCCACTGAAATAATCTTTTGGGTGTTTAAAAAATCGTCAGATCATTTATACCAAACTGTTTTTGCCGGTTTGAGTGGTCTGACGATTCTGCCGGTTTGAAAGATAGTCAAATCATTCAATCTAGTCCAATTTTTGGCTTGAACCTTTTTTAAGTTGTCTAGACTAAACCGCCAAATATACATATGTAATCATCACTTTCAAGTTTTCATGTTATATGGTTGCTTGTTCGGTTTATGCAACCTTAGATTTCAACAAAAATAGAACTCAATGCAAGTATACACCTTGAACTACTATCGTCTTGTAACAAGTAATCATGGTAAAATACCAAATATCGTTCCCACAAAGAAAGCTTGTAAAGTTATTCAAAAGTCTAGTTTATAAAAACTAGTTTCAGATAACGAAACTAGAGATTTGTTTTATCTAAAATTGGGAGGTTTGATTAACAACTAAGAAATTATTAGTCGTAAAAAGAAGTGCAGGGTGCAAAGGTTGATTAAGACACTGAACAGATGATTCTGCAAAAATGTGACATAGCACATTTATATAAAATCACAAAATAATTTTATATAACTGTCATAGTATCAACTATCGGGTCAGACGGCCTCCCAAGAGTACACACCGGCCAACGTGCTATCGATACGATATCATTTATGTTAGACGTCGTGAATTATAGCACAACACATTGTTGCCATCCTACACCGTAGGGGTATAGTACTTGTCAAATACTAAGCTATTTATAGCCTTCTCCTATTACCTCAGGTTTTCTTATTTATCTCAACTCTGAAAGTTAATGCATTTTCATACACAAAATCAATTAATTTTAATGTAATCTTCAATGAAATATTAATCACCTGAAACAAATAGTTAGACTATAATGCTAATAATACACCTTTGTACTTTCACATCGGCTTTGGTCTTAATTTTCCCTTACACCCCAAGCTAAGACATTTAGCCCATCATCCCTCAATTTCTTCTCGCGAAAGATGTAAAGACTGAAAAATAAATAACTGATGCGGAAAAGTAAATTGCAGAAATTAAATTACAAGAAATTAAAATACTGGAATTTAAGTATTGGAAATTAAATTACAGAAATATAAATGGCTGAAATTAAATTGCTGGAAATTAAAATGCAAAAAAGTAAATTGCAGTAAAGTAAAGTACTGAAAAATAAAAGACTGAAATTAAATTATTAAAAAGTAAATACTAGCAATTAAAATTATTCTAAGAAAAGACATAAAGTAAAGACTTGTAGGAAGGAAGCTAGAAAATACTTGCACTCTAAGTTATGAAACTTGCAAGACAAGTAAAAACTTATAAGAAGGAAAATTTGGAGAAACTTGCAATCTAAGTTTTTTTTGAAGTATATAATATTTATATACGGCAAATGCAACAAATAAACTCACACACCCTCCTCACCTATGGTGAGGTTTGAACCCCTGACCTCCTAGAAGGCCAAGGGCTACGATACCGCTAGGCCAAAAGGCCAAAGACCCTTTGGTAACTTGCAATCTAAGTTACGAAACTTGCAAGACAAATTTCGTTACTAAAAATGAAGAATTACTTGCAAGCACTTGAAAACAGATTCTTTAGTCTACGAAAATAAATCATGAGCCATAAAGAATGAAATACAATGTAAAGCAACAGAAATCGATTAATTTCAACTCGTAGCGAAAATCGGGAAGCTTATTAAATCAAGAGTAGGAACAAAAAATGAGATGAAACTTGAACACATGCACTTGAAATAACACTTGAGAATATAATAGCAAATTTACTTCAATAACTTCGGTTCTTGGATGAAAGCAAGAAAACCGAAAACTTAAACAAAATATTAGAGAGAGTATTTTTAAATCCAAAGGTTGTGTTTTTAAACCAAGCCTTAACTCCTATTTATATAGAGTTTTGGAGTTCACAAGAGGAAGCTAGCTAATAGGCAAAAGAAGACTTCCAAGCACCCAAGACCTTAGAATCAGCAGCTCCAAGGGAGCAGCCCAAGAAAATTCAGCCTAGGAAAACAGTGCTGCCCACTGCTTGGTGCTATAGGACTTCTGCCGACATACTCTTACAGGACTGCTGCAGGACTTGCCCAAAAATATAAAAAATCTGCATAAACAGAGAATTAACATTAGATATGATATAATACTACTACCACATATATAAAAACATAAAGATGACATAAAAAGACTCAATTAAGACACTAATGGGCAAATAAAATAAATGAAAATGATGTAATAAGATTAATAAATTAACACTTATCAATGGTCAATTTTTATAGTCTAATTATAAAAAAATATCTTCTAAAAACATTAAGTTTTAGTTTGCACTTTCAATTGTCCATATTTCCTAAATCTGCAAAATTCCAAAATTCATCAAAAATCAAAATCCGAACTTCTTAATTCTCCTTTCACTTGCTCAATATTTGCCTAAAATTCCAACTACTGTTGATGGACTTGTTTAACTTTTTTTCAACTTATTCGATGTTCTTTTATTTTGAAGATAGATTTTTCTTTCATAATTCAATATAATATGTTTTTAATTATGTTATATTGGTAATATTTCATTTTGAAGATAGATGTTATGTTTTTTTAATTTAAAATCCATAAAAAGGTCAAACCGTCTAAATGAGTCTGACCATACAGTCTTTTTTGTTCGGTTTGGTCACTTGTTGTCAAACCGTTCAGTTTGGAATCTTTCCTAAACCGCTACTGTGGTTTGATTTGTGGTTTTTTTTGGGGGGGGTGTTAAATCGCCCAAACCGGGCCGTGAACACCCCTGAGTGTTCGTTTCTTTCCCCCAAATTGTCGTTCTATATGTTTTTTTCCCTAATCATTGACAAATATTGTTTGTTTTACTCGAAATTTTCCTTATTTCTTTATTTTGTTTGAAAATGTTTTTAAAAATCACTAAAAAATATTCTACTATTTGTTTTACTAAAAGTATGGGTTATCTATTATTCTTTTGCTCAAAATGTGAGAATGAACATAAGAAGGTTTTTCTTTCTCAAAACACAACTTTGTGTTAGATCGTGTCAAATTTATATTCATCATGACAACATATTTCGATGCATCATGGCTGATTTACATTGTGTTAGCCTCTCTTTCGAGTTATGTTATGTTTCATGTTACTCTAATTGAAGTTAATACGGGTTTGGTGTGCATCATGTTCAGAGTCGCATAGGGTATCTCGTTAATTTATAGTTGTGTTTTGCTTTTATGTTTTGTTTTCACATAATTTTTGTTGTTGTTGCTGTTAATATTTGCATTGTTGATCATTAGTTGCTGAAAAATCTAGGGCCTTTTGCTTCCATATTTTGTTTTCATATAATTTGTTTTGACATTGCATAATTGATCATTTGGTCCTTAAATATCTATCACCTATTGCTTCTCTATTTTGTTTTCGCACAATTAGTTTTGATGTTGCCATTGATGTTGCATTGTTGATAATTAGTTGTTAAAATATTACATTTTCTTTTGCTTATATGTTTTGTTTTCACACAATTACTTTTATCGTTGTCACTGATATTGCATTGTTGATCATTAGATATTGAAATATCTACTTTTGTTAGCTCTCGTTTGTAGGGATGGCAAGCAACTACTCATCCAATGAGGAACCCAATACCCGAATCCAATTTAGCCTGGGAATCCCCAAGTTGACCAGGGATGTGGAGTCCCCAAAACTATAACTGGGGACGGGACTGGGGATAAGAATGTCCCTCGTCCCTGCCTCATGTAATCGTAGTACTTTTCTTTATGTATATAGGGGATATTTTTTTTGGAAACCTATAAAATTGTGATAACCTTGAGAACTTTTGCATCATTTACTATTTCATATGATTCTTCCATCTAAGACTATGATTTAAAATTTTGATTAACATATATATTTTTCACAATGTGTTTGTTTTACATGTATTTGCTTTACAATATTGTGATAACCGGGTTTGTTGCTAAAAAGTTTTGGGGTTGTTTTTAAAACCGGGTTGAAAGTTGAGAGATGTGTTTTGAAACTTGGTTTAAAATATCTATTACTCATTGTCTCTTCTTTAAAAATCCATATAAGCATATATACATGTGCCTTCATTATCACCTTTTAAAACTTTATCGAGATAAGAAAAGTTGGTGTCGCTTCTTTCCTGAGTTCGAAGAAACAGTATTCGAAAGAAGAAGAAGAAGAACTTGATTACGTGATTTGTATCTGATTATTTGTGGTTGTTAAAGTTATCGTCTATTTGAGAATTCAATGTGAGTTTTATTTTAAAGCTTTATTTGGAATATTTTATATGGAACCATATGGGTTCATACATGGGTGTTTTAAAATTGATTATATGCTATTTTTAGCATAATATTGGGATTTTATATGTTGTTATCAACCGACTATAATAAGGGTGACATAATCAGGAGTTGGGTATATCTGGTAATAAGGGTGGCATAATTAGGAGTTGAATATATTTTGTATTAAGGGTGGCTTATTCAGGAGCTGGGTATATTTTCTAATAAGGGTGACAAAATCAAGAGCTGGGTATACTGGATAAGGGTGGCATAATCAATTTTTGGAAATGACAATCTTTGATCAAGGGGTACTGTTATCGCATCTATATGATGCGATGAGATTGATTATATCACATCAATGTGCTGCGATGAGTTGTGAATATCACATCCCTAGGGTGCGACAAGTGTGTTTATTGCATCAGTGTGGTGCGATAAGGAGTGGTTATCTCATGTGCTTGATGCGATGATTATGTTTATCGCATCTGTTGGATGCGACAAGTTGGGTTTATCGCATTTGTTGGATGCGACAAAATGTGTTCTTATGTATGTTTGATGCAATGAAATGGGTTATCTCATCTTAAGGATGTGATGAGATAGGGTTGTCTCATCTATATGATGCGAAAAAATAAGGTTTGTTGTGATAAACATTAATTACATGTTATCTTTTCAAAGATTGGCTTTCCAAAACGTGTTTGGTAATTGTCAACCTTTAACTGCAATCAAGGGAATTACTCACTAGACCTTAGAGAATTACTCACTAGACCGTATGCTCTAACCCCCGTTTTTAAAAAAAATGTATTAAAGGTCGGATACAAATGGAAGGTAAAAGGAAGGAAAATACGTGAAGGGGATTATTATTGTTTTATATCTGTGGATTTTTGGGAAGTTGATTATGTGCATTTATCTGAGAATTTGTTATATATGCAAATCATGTATTTGGTGTGAATAAAAAGTTTGTAGCTACTCTTGTATGTAGCAACTTGTATATATTCGGACCAATGTGTATATTTGTATTTCATGTTATATGGAATATATATATGTGTGTGTGTGTGGATTTTATGCAAATGTGGGGTTGGGATGTTACAAGTTTGGTATCAGAGCATGAGTTTAAGAGATTTAGATATTTAGCATGATGCCTAGACTTAAACTCTATTATTTGCATATTAAGGGTCTCTTACATTTGTAAAAACCTTTGGGAATAAATAGAATGGATTAAAAAAAATGATATGTAAGGTAAATTCAAATTACAATTGATCAATGTAATCCTGGGTTTACAGGTACATATTTGTGCTTGAATACCTTATTATATCTGGGAATGTGATTATGTGAATATTAAATCTTTGTGAATTATTAGACGACAAGTAATTCGAGGAGATCTGGGAGAATTGCACTGATTAATCCGAAGGAAAGAGATAGTTCCCTCGAGAATATTCAAGAAAATCTACCTACTAGTCGGGGTAGAGCCAGAGTCAGAGGCAGGGGTAGAGATGGAGGTCGAGGAAGAGGACGAAGTATCCTTCTTGAGATTTATCAGGATGAAGGAGAGTCAAATCAAGGGAGTGCTAATGACGAACATGAACAAAACCAGATTTATGGGTAGAGAGCAGACTCAACATCTTGAGTACGTTACTCGAGATATGCTTGCAGAGGAAATCGGTAAGCTTCGAAATACCCTAACATCTATATTGGAAATTTCTACTCTAGTGGAAACTAAAAGAATTGAAATAAATCCTCAAGTTCATATTTCTAATGAAAGAGGAGGTGACATTAAAATGTTTTTAACATGCAAACCTTCTACGTTTTCTGGTGAAATAAACCCAATAAAAGCTACGTGTTGGTTGAAGGAAATTGAGTCAGTCTTCAATAACAACAAATGCTTATATGAAAATAAGTTAGATTTTCAGTTTTGATGCTTAAATCTAATGCTTTATAGTGGTGGGAAGTAGAATCATTATCTAAGCCAAATATTTTGCAAACAATGTCATGGATGGAGTTTACGGATAGATTTAAAGAACCATTCTATCCTAAAGCAGCGATGAGGCAGCTAGAGAAAGAAATTCTTAAGTTGGAACAGAGGAATTTGATGGTACATAATACACTGAGAAATTTATTGAACACTCCAGATTTGTAGAGCATTATGTTTCCTCGGAATCCCGTAAAGTTGAACTTTATGTTTGGGGATTGAAATCCTCTATTCGAGAGTTTGTAATTGCAATGGATCCCGTTACCTTCCCATCTGCTGTTGATGCAGTTGAAACCACTGAAAGAAATAAAAATAGATAGATGGGAGAGAAATTTGGGGAGAAAAGAAAATGGAAGGGATCATCAATAGATTTTCGGAGACCAAAGTTTGTAAAAATGTGAAAATCGTCCAGTTCAAAGATTCAATGAAAGACCTTGCTCGAGATGTCACCGTGTCCACCAAAGTGACTGTAATATTGATCAGAGAGTTTGTTTTAGATGTGGTAACTTGGGGCATATCTCTAAAGATTGTCGGATGTCCCAACGTTGTTATCATTGCGATTCTCAAAACCACATTAAAACATACTGTCCTCAGTTAAAGAATCCGAGATAAAATTTCGCTGGTAACACTCATAGTAGCCGTGGGGGTATCAAGAGAGGTGAATCATAAAGGGTGAAAGGACGATCCTTCCAAATATCCAGAGGGGAAGCGGAAGAAATCCCAGATGTGTAACGAGTACATTTCTTATAAACTCCATATATGCTAAGGTGCTGACGGGTGTCGAGTCCGGCAAATAATAAAATTTATGAAAATAAGCCTATTATCTCTAAAACACACTTGTAATAGCGATAAGTAGGGTCGTCTCCTCAGGGACTTGGTATTAACCGTAAGTCCAAGACGTAATCTCGTGCAAATTCATTAATAATAAAACTATATATAAAAA
>NW_020204524.1:9880-11450 GCF_001531365.2 Cynara cardunculus var. scolymus
GATAAAATACATGCTTATAAATCAAAAGGTCTTAAAAGGTGTAATGAAAAACAAGGCTTGGGTACGGTAGGGAGATATATAGGAAAAGTGACTAAGACCTAACACCAACGGAGAATTCGGCTACTTGAACACACTTTATTTTTATTTTCACAAAGGACTTTTGCATTTATCTTTGAAGCTCATTCCTTTTCGGACGATAGGGAATAGAAATAAAGCGTTTATATTCAACCGTATCGTCATTTTCGTCGTCTATTATTTTTTTTTACGACGTAATTTTGCTCTTCATTTTGTTTTTCGTTTTGAATTTTCTGTTTTTTTCTTTTTTTTTTCTTTTTTTTTCCTTTTCTTTTCAATCTTTTCTTTCATTTTTTTTCTTCCCGAACATACGAATTCTACTTTCAAGTATAAAGGGATATTGAGATTACTCCATTGGTGCTTAGTCGGGTGAGTCGTGTTTGGATGGGTTTATGATGTGGGTGACAAACGAAATAGGCTAAGGCTCAAAGTGGTATGCAAAAGGGATAATCACAACATAAGGGGTAGGCTTAAGGCTAGTGGTTTAACACAAGAATGAGCAAACGATGGCCTTTATCATGTTTATTAGCATGTAAATATCATGTAGTCTTAAGGAGAGAAAGATCAAGTTCTAGAGATGCATATCTAGGCATGACGCAATCACACAAGAAATGAATTTGAGACTAATATCAAGTGTTTAGGCTAAATAAGCTCAAAGTCTCACGGTGTTCAAAACTAGCTCAAGAGATTAACAATAGTCTACTTTGACCGAAATGCTACCACTAATCACTCTAAGTGTTATCAATCAAACTCAATCATGCTATACATGCATCCAAACTCATTGTCATCAACAATTTAAGCTCAATAAAAGCATGCTAACACATTGTCAAAACGGACAAAAATCCTCATTTAAGCACATAATTTGCAAAAAGCAAAAATTTGACCCCTAAAACCATTATATACCCATTTCATGCAAGTAACCCCCACCCCCACACTTAATTCATATATTGTCCTCAAGGTATGAAATAAGTAGAGGACACTCTAAGCAATTAAGGAAAAGGGAACAGAAAACTCCCCTGATTTGATGAGTGACCTCCCAATATAAGAATCCATGGAGATGGGCGCGTCTTCAAGCGTCCAACATCCGGGGTGAACCTAAAAACATAGAAATCTAAGAGTGAAACTAAGACTCTAAAAGTAACCTAAATAACTGAAAGCAATAAATAAAAAGAAATGGAAATTCGTGGGTTGCCTCCCATGCAGCGCCTTTCTTTTACGTCTTTGGCTAGACYATACTCGGTTCAATTCTTGTAGCTTGGCGTATCCAAAGCTACCCTCTCTAATTCCCCTCCATCAAAGAATTCATAGAACGGCTTTAGCCTATGGCCGTTAACTTTGAAAATCTGCCCCGTAGATAGACTTTGTATCTCCACTGCACCATGCTCAAAAACAGTTAAAACGACAAAAGGTCCTATCCATCTGGACCTTAATTTACCAGGAAATAACTTTAATCTAGAGTGATAGAGGAGAACTTTCTGACCTTTAGTGAAAGACT
>NW_020204525.1:0-6580 GCF_001531365.2 Cynara cardunculus var. scolymus
ACCAGCACCACCATGCCCCATCACACACAGTGACACAGAGACACAAAAAACACACACATTCACTAAGAGAGATGGAGAAGTGGGTGTGGATGGTTACAGGGACGGTCCTAAGATTTTTGATGTCATGTGCGAAAATAATAAAAGATGTCCTTAAGCCTATTTTTTTTAAGCCAATGAAACAAAGAAACATGCGATTTTTAAAAAGTTTAGAATTTATTCAAGCTAAATGTCTCATTCTCATATTAATTTTTATTAATTATATTAAAAAAAATAGGGGGCATAAAAACCAAAACTCTAAATACAAAATATATAATGATAAAAGAATAAATCTTGGATTAAGATCGTGCTTCCTTCTTTTCCAATTTTATTTTTTCCAAATTGAAATTAGCAAAATAAAAACTTTATTTCAATATATGAACTCAACAGACAAGAAAAATTATCATTAGTTTTTAATTAAAATAGTAAATTACATCCAAATTACTGTCATAATAAACAAAAAGTAAAACTCAAAAGTTATAGGTGCAATGACTAAGGCTCATGGTCTATCTATGAACAACTTAATAAGCTTAATGAAACTAACAGTTTATTTGCTCAACTACGCATGATTGTTTCGTAGTGGCTTAATGATATAAAAAATGACTTATCCAGTAAACTTTTAGGGAGAGCTTTATATAGAAAGCCTAGTTTTTTTTTTCAAACATGTTCATTCCAACTAAAAAACGTTCCTTACATCTGCGAAAAAAACTCTCTCAAACAAAAACTTTTCCAACTTATACAAACAGATTAATTCATACAGACAACTTTATCCATATATAACTTGATAAAAAACCAATCAAACGCCCCCTAAATCTAATGCGGTAATGTCAAACCTCAAAGTAAACAAAAGTCAAAAGAACAATAATAAATTGTAAAATTTATAATCTATGTTACTGTACATATGTTGTAAAGAACAAATGTCCAATAATTAAGACAATATCATAATATGTTGTTAATATTGTGCAGTGTGCTCCAGCTATGTTGATACAGTGATGTGCTCATGTGCATTGAAAATTTCAATTCTCATATTTCAATATGCAAGAGGAAGACTCGTTATCAAAATGACAAAAGCCCCTTAGCCTTAGATTAGTAGGTAGGTAACCCACACGACCATATGACCCATCTTTATAATAATCAGTTAGAAATTTAGATTTTTTTTGTAAAAAGATCTAAAGATTAACTCGGTAAGTTAAATCAACAGTAGAAATCAGTCATTCGAGATTTTCATCTTTGATTTCTTGAATCTAATTTCATGACCGTTAATCGGCTGGAAAGAGAATACCATGCCTTGAAAATCGAAATAGTTGAACTTTGAAAAAGAAAAGAAATTAGATTGAGTTGTTGGAATGTTAGCGTTAACTGGTTCACGATTTGCATTCATTATTCATCATTACTAGGCATTGGACATGTTTTTATAGTTAAAACTCAGTTGTCCAATTCCCAAATTATTAAACTCAAAACTAGTAATAGATGAAAATTTGATGCCCCTTTAAGCTTTGATGCCCTGTGCGGCCGCACGGGCTGCACGTGGCAGGACCGGCCCTGGATGGTTCCACTGATGACTAGAGATGCCGAAGATGGAGATCGGAATCGAGTTGGGTGTGTGTTCTCTATGTGTGGGGACATGTGTTGTGTGTGTATGTGTCGGAGATTGATGGCGGTGACCGGCGGATGGGGATCTCGTCGGAGATGGAGGCTTGGAAAACAGACCCGTCGTGAGGGGGTTCAACGGACGAGGTGAGAGGCTGGTAATGATCTTCGGAGGGAGAACTGAGAAGGGGGAGTGAATGATGATGGTGCGGCTCGTCGGAGCTGGGTGGAGGTCACGCCGGAACTGGGAGGCCACGTCGGAACTAGGGTCGTGAATGAGATGGAGAAGAGAGAGAGAGATAGTTTAGAGTTATTTACTTATTTGGTCCTTAAGATTTAGGGGGTTTTACAAAAACTAGAAAAAGACAAAAAAAATAAAAACAAAAATAAATTAATGTTAAAAAGGTGAACATCATAAATGACGAAATTGCCCTTAGTTCTAATGTATGTTTTGGATTACCAGTAGTTAGAGTGAAGGACCAATTGATTACAAAATGACATATGAAAAGTCCTGATCTATGATAAATGAAATTTAGGGACCATTTTCATAAAAACCATCAAGCTATACGGACCAAATCCTTAATTTACTCTTAATTCTAATATGTATTTATGTGTCCCATATTTATATAATATTTTGGGACAATTGTGCAGAAAATGCAAAGTATAGGGAACAAAAATGTAATTTACTCTATGTATATGTGTATATATACACCATCGCATCACCCATGAATCATGCGTAGTATCTCAAGATGCAGACGAATAATCCCTCAGCATCCCAATTTCCCAAAAGGTCAACAATTCACTGTTGGGATTCCACGATCCAAAACCCCAATTTTTATTTCATGAAATTGATTTTTATTATATATTAACTGATTCATACATTACAGATTGCAAGGAAAAGTGGCCGTAGTCACCGGCGGTGCTAGCGGGATCGGTGAAAGCACGGTGAGGCTTTTCACCAAACACGGCGCCAAAGTGGTGATCGCCGACATCCAAGATGAACGAGGAACTTCCCTTTGTCAGGAACTACTTTCTGAATCGGGAAACGTCGTCATCTATGTCCATTGTGATGTTACTCTTGATTCCGATATCCAGAATGTCGTCGACACCGCAGTTTCCAAATACGGAAAGCTGGACATCATGTTCAACAATGCAGGTATCTCCGGCGACACGAATAACACGATACTAGGCTCTGATATCCAAAATTTCAAACGGGTTTTCGATGTGAACGTGTTGGGCATCTTTTTGGGAGCCAAACACGCAGCTCGAGTCATGATTCCGGCGAAAAGTGGGGTGATCCTGTTCACTTCAAGTGTAGCTTCGGTGGTTGCCGGCGAGACGCCACATGCCTACGCGATGTCGAAGCATGCAGTGGTGGGGTTGACGAAGAGTTTGTGTGTGGAATTAGGACAATATGGGATACGGGTGAACTGCATCTCACCTTACGGCGTTGCTACGCCGATGCTGGTTGGTGCGATGGGAATGGACAAGAAGGTGGTGGAGGAAGTGGTCTGTGCATCGGCCACCTTGAAAGGTTTGATGCCAACGGCGGAGGATGTGGCGGAGGCGGCGTTGTATTTGGGTAGCGAGGAGGGTAAGTATGTGAGTGGGTTGAACCTGGTGGTGGATGGTGGTTATAGCACCACCAATCCGGCCTTTACGACGGAGGCCAAAAAAATTATGTCTTAAGAAGCAAAACCTTTTACTCTGTTACGTATCTTGTACTTGTATTTCTCATCATGAAATTTGTGTTTCTTTCTGTTTATGTTTTTGTGATTACGAGCAATTTCAAGGAGTAAGTTGTTAATTTCAACGAGAACAATAATTATTTAAAAAAGTAAGAAAATGTCATTAATATATAAAATCATGTATGATTCATATATATATATATATATATATTGGTTATTATAACCCTTGACATTTGTACAACCAATACAACTCAATCTCAACCGTCCATTTCATTTGATTAATATGTGATTTCATAGAAGTTTTTATTATTTTCTAATATAAGCTATCGATCATAATTAATGAACCATATTCATCTTCCATAAATATTCAAATCATAATAAATGAACTCTCATCATTTTCATAAATATCTCAATATATTGGGTTGCATTGGTTGTACAAATGCGATGAGTTGTATTTGAAACAAACTATCTCTCTCTCTCTCTCTCTATATATATATATATATAATATATATATATATATATATATATATATATATATATATATATATATATGCACATTTAAATGAAAACCGTGCAATTCTTAGAAAACGTGTAAACCAATTTCGACCAATAAGAAAAAATTCATTTTTTTCTAATTAAATTTAATTATTAAGGGTATATTGGTCATTTGCATTGTTTTCTATTAAATATGAAAGTTATTAATAAATCTTAATTAAGGTAACATAATAAAAGAAATTTTATAAATTGTAACATTTAAATATTTAATTAAATTATAATATTAAAAATTGTGTCTCAGATTATTATTGCCAAGATTCATGAAAATCGAAGATATTAGATTAATAAATCAATGAAATCAGTAATAAAATAAAAAAAAATTCATGAAATCGGTTTCGTACATGGTGAAATTGGTATATGGAGTAAGTGAAAATGATTATGAAATGTGTGCATCATGAAATTGGTGCATGATGAATAGGGTGCATGATGATATGGGTGCTGTAATTTCATTATCAATAGCGTAAAATGACAAATGACTCATTAAACCATGCTGGTCGATGTAATAGGTGATTGAAGAAAGTGAAAACATTTCATGGTTTCTAAGAAAATTTTGTGTAATTAATGAACAATGAAACCATTTCATTTGATTAAACTGTGAAACCATTTCGTTCATTAAATATAGTAGTAATTTTTTTTATTATTATTCAAAAAGTTTCATTATGTTAAATTGTTTATAGTGTGTTTTATTTTTATTGTTGATCTATTTTAATGATGGATGTAATTTTATTTATAATATTTGAACATAAAATTAATATATTATTTTACAAATGATTTTGTGTCATTAATATACATGATATTGTTGTCATTAATAAACCAAAGTTATCATTTTGCCTTTATAGGAATTATAAAATAAATTTTTTATTTTAATTTTCTAATATAAACTAAACTAATCTTAACCATTGATAAAAAAAATAGATGTATGAGATTGGTTTACATGGTTTACACAAATGAGAGCGGTTTTCATTTGATCGCTTGTACACACACACACACACACACATATATATATATATATATATATATATATATTCACGTACAAAATCATACAGATTCAAAAAAGCCGTCCATTTTTATTTTCTTGACATTAATGTAAAATCACATGTAATTTTGTATATTAACGATATTTTTCTTATTTTCTTAAATAGTTAACGTTCTCGTTTGAACTTTATCTATATCAGATGACAAGAAAGGCAAATCTCTAGATTTATTAATCAAGTATTATTTCAAAGTTCTAAATTTTGAAAAAATTCAGTTTAAGTTTTAAATAAAGAAAAAAAAATAGAGACATGACATTTGACATTTTGACTTGTTAGTGTATTATTTAGGGGAGTGTTAATGGCACCTCTTTTTATGTCAGAATCAGGTCATTTAAGCATTGGGAATGTAAAAAGTATGTATTAATATTGATGTGTGTGAGGAAGAAATTCATGCATAGAAGTGCATTAAGCAATGCATAAGGGTGCATTTAGCCCACCCCATTATTTATCCCAACATGTTATTATATATGAAGCATGACATGTGAAGCTTATTTTACTATTTTTGTTTGGATTGGAACATTTGACTTTTCTTTTCTTTATTAATATTTTAATATTTTATTATGCAGCATCATTTTTTTTATTATATTTACGAATTTAAGAAATTTCTTAAAAAGATTCTGTTATAAAAAACTTAAGGGGCATTTGGTTCACATAATGAAATTTAATGGAATTGTAATTTATATGAAAATTTTTATTTTGAAGAAATTTGAATGGAATTTGACCACATATTTGGCTGGTAGAAATTGAAATTGAATCTCTCAAAAGAATTGGAACAACCGTATTTGTTTGGACTACTCCACCCATCGCCCCACCCATACCTTACTAACCACCATGTCACTAATGTCATTGTCACAACTACACACCACCCCTACCCAAATCCTACCCCCACTACCCTGTCCACCCTATCCAAACCCCGTCCCACCCTATTCGATCTGATCTGACTCAATCATCCATTGGATGTTGAGTTTTGTCATCGAATCCAATCTGATTAACATTGGACATCCTATCTTATCCAAATCGAATGGATGGTTGGATCAGGTTGGTTCCACCCATTGGATGTTACTATTGGTTATTCATTGGATCGGATTGGATTCGTCCAATCTTTTTATCCAATACACAACCAATAAATCCACCATTTCAACCAATTATTCATATGTTTTCTTAAGTTATTAAAAGTTAATATTTATATAAATATCAACTAAAAATCAATATCGTAAAATGTTAATAATTATATATAGTTATTACTTGGATATTAGTTGGATGATAATTAGATGGTCATTGGATAGTCACTGGATTGGATCGTTTCGGTTTTATTGGTTGTTGGATTGCCTTCCAAGATCCGACTGATCCGATTTGAATGTTGAAATTTTGGATCCGATTCGATCCAATTACAATTGGATATCCGATTTATATGGTCGATTGGTTTTAATTTGATCGGTTGGTTTAAATTGGATTGGATGAATTTTTGCACATCCCTATGTTCAATTTAAAAAACCCAAAGGGCAAGGGGCGTTGAAGTCACTGATGGGGAAGGGGGCGACGAAGTCACTGGTGAGGAAGGGGGGACTCTGGTTGTGATAATGGTTCATTTGATTCAAAGGTGCGCCTTAAGGATCAAGAATCATCTTGTTGAATTTCTGTAGTCATTCGAAAACACCCTTGAAAGCTTTCTCCCTA
>NW_020204525.1:7355-11049 GCF_001531365.2 Cynara cardunculus var. scolymus
GTTTAACTTAAGAGTATTTTAGTTTTCTTTTTTTGGTATTATTGATTTAATAAAACTATGTATTTTTTGATAAAAAAAAAGTTAATAGATAAAAAATTATATTATTTTGTTAATGTTTATGATATATGATTTAAATATTTTTAATTTAATTAGTTTCTTTTTTGGGATATATTATAGGTTTAGTTTTTTATGAGTTCGATTGCTACGACTAACATCATTCAAGTGCAAGTGCAAGACCAAGGGATTATACTTTAATAGGACTAAACAATTGACTACTTTTATGTTATTTTTACCCAACAAATGTATATAAGTCATTCAATTATACTAAATAAATGAATGTCTTATGTAAATGTGTTACAATAAGTTTATGAGTTATAAGTTCTATTAGTAAAATGGCATACATTTATGTTAATAATCCTAGTGATCGTATTTATATGCTTATTTTGATAGGAAATAAGATATTCAAATAAATGATTTTTCGTCGAATGACTATTCATTTGAATCGACTGAGCGAGGGGTCTATATTTTGTAGACTATGGTTAATGGATATCTTTATATCATGATTCTATTTAGACTACGATTCAATATCAGAAGAATTCTCAAATCATCTCCCTAGCCTACCTACTTTCGAAGCTATCCTTTTGTCTCTCTTTCCTTGCTAACGAGAACCTGTGAGACGGCTAGTATACAAGAGTTAATTCCTTCCCTTAGAACCGTACTTGAGGGTTTCCTACCTCATACGGCTCGGCAGTCAACTCTTTTTGTATCCCATTTGAATCTACCATATCTAACTGAATAAGATTTCTCGTAGATCATTCAGAAGGTTTTAGAACCATTAAAAGACATACTTTTTTTGTCAAACAAGATTCACCTTTTAACGATTCAAATGTCTCCTCTTAATAGAACTATTAAAAGGTAAACAAACAATCCCTAAAATTAAAGTGTTTTCTTCTTAATCTATCACTAAAACACTAAAAAATAGCAATTATAGACTTTTGCCTTTATATTTGAAGATCAAAAAAATTGGCCTCTGTAAATTAAATATTCATATTTTCTTTTCTTTATGATCAATATATTATATATATATATATATATATATATATATATATATATATAAAAGGTTGAGTTAAGTTATTTTGTGTTTATAAAGGGTAATTTATAGTTAAATAATTTCATTTTTTAATTAAAAATGAAAACTAGTAAAAACGAGAACGTGAATAGTTTTGTTACAATTTTGATTAATGAAACTTAAACATGCATAAATAGAATGTATATATAATCATAAAATGTTTAACAAAATAAAAAAGATTTAGAAAAAAATTAATATTGGCTACAATTTTATTTCAAGAAAATAGCATAAAAAAACTAAACACAATAACATAGATTCATTAATTATAAAAAAAATCAAGTGATAATTATTTATTGATTATAAAAGGAGAAATTTATTAAAATAGTCATTTTTCAGGTTGATTTCATCTCTTAGTCATTTTCACTCAAAGTTTATCAAAATAACCATAGGTTCGCAAAACCCACGTTTGCAATTGCGGAACCAGTTAAAAGACAAAAAAAATCTACACTTTCTACCTATGTCCGCAAAAAAGAAATTACATTTTTCATCCAGGTCCGCAAAAGAATTTACATTTCTCATCCAGATCTGCAAAAAAAATTACATTTTTCATCCAAGTCCGCAAAAAATTTACAATTCTCACTCAGGTCCGCAATCTTTTTTACATTTCTCACCTAGGTTCGCAAATAAAAATTACATTTTTCACCCAGATATGCAAAAAGAATTAGAATTACGGACCTACGCTATTTTGGTAAACCTTGTAAGGACCAACCGGTAAAAATGACTATTTTAATTAAATTTTCTTGCAAAAGTTATTATGTATTAATAAAATAGTACAATAATACATAAATATATTATTTTATTATTATTATTATCATTATTATAATATTAAAGATGTTTTTGATTTTTTTAGTGTTTGTTTTTTGTAGTTGGGTTGGAGTGTTCAATGGATCGACAAATTTTTAGTGATTTTAATGTTTGATTTTTAGTAATTGGATTAGAGATCGTCTAAAGACAACAACGTTAACCCCGTAAAAAGATGAAGTAAAATGTATGATATTACTTGATTATCGATGGATCAACAAATGTGCTATATCAACATTATTGTTTGATTTCTAATAAAACTAAATTTTAAAAAAATATATTGAAAATCTTTAATATATAATTTGGTAAATTGTATTAAAATAAAATGCATTTTGTTTTGTTTTAATTTGGTGAACCTATTTCAGAGTCATATATATGATATCAATTGTATCACGTCTTTAATTGATACAATTTTAGAAACATGTTATAAGTTTGTGACAAAAAATTGAATCGTATTATAACAAATACGATGAAACAAATGATTCCGAAAATATCGACAGATCATCTAGAAAATATCAATGGTTCCAACGTTTTTTTTCATAAAGTTACCATTAGCTCACCCAAAAAATACTTGGTAATATGTCGTTGATTTGAGTTTTTCACCAACAATTTACCCATCAATTTTTATGACGAATGACTCTTTAACGATGAATATTTCTAAAAAATATATATATAGATAAAAGTCTTACATTTAATAGGGTAAATAATTCACAGCCAAATATTAATGCTTGAAAAATACATATAACTTTTTATTTAATGTGTTTTGTCGTAAACGTAAAAGGATAAATTTCAGGAAAAAAAAAATAGAACAAAGGTATTCTATTTTAATGCAACTTAATTATGTGTTTTCTAATAAATATTACTCATGATTTTTCATAAATCGATTAATTGATATAATTCTAAAACGCTAAAAAAATTTAGATTCACTATTTGTATGTTTGATACAAAATCACCATCGAAAAATTGTTTAATATCGCTAAAAGATCAAAACAAAACGTTAGGAAAAATAATCGAAAAACTATAAAAAACGAATAAAAAAAATAAAAAGATGGATGTTAAATTATAGATAATAAAGTGACGGGATATTTCTTGAAAGTGATTATAACCACATTTTTAATCATAGTTGGATCATCTCAATCTAACGGTTTGGATGGGTTATTTGATGCTTCTTTTTCAAGGTTGATGTGTGTGTGTGTGTGTGAATGGTCAGATTCAGGAAAAAACGTAAAAAAATGAAAGATTGAGGAGCACTATGATAATCATACATTTGAATGGTATGTATATGTATATACAAGTAATTTTTAAGCAATTTGTCTAGCACATATGCATAACATTTACACATGAATAAAAACAAAGAAACAACTTTAATTTCTTGTTTGCACATGTCCATAACTTCTAGATAATGCATAACATATACACATGCATAACCACCCTCTCTCACTCTATACATACGTACATACATACATACATACATACATACATACATACATACATACATACATACATACATACATACATACATACATGCATACATACATACATAGGTTCGGGTTAAAAAAACACTAAATAAATTATGGAAAAACACGAAGAAAACAAAACGGATGAAAACGCATATGAAGTCTTTTTGTTGTACTTTGTTTTGTTTGAATTTTGATTATATTTAGTATTTTTTTAGATTTAAAAAATAAGGGATGAAAGATTTTTTAATTTAAAATAAAGTTGTAATCGCTATTTAAATACACCCATCGAATCAATTAATTAGTA
>NW_020204526.1:0-11282 GCF_001531365.2 Cynara cardunculus var. scolymus
TTGTAAAATCTGTATTGATCTTCTTTATCAATATATATTTTAAATTTGAAAATTGTGTTTGTATTCATCCCCCCCCTTCTACAACCTGTTTAGTATTCTTGTAGACCCTTTTGGGACCAACAAAGCCCAAGACCATAAAAAACCCAATAAGGTCCACTAAAGCCCAATAGAACCGTAAAAGCCCAATATGATCCATTAAATCTTAATACGGTCCATTAAAGCCTAATATGTTCCACTAAAGCCCAATATGTTCCATTAAATCCCAATGGATCCATTAAAATCCAATACGGTCATCTAAAGCCCAATAGAACCGTTTAATCCCAATACGATCCATTAAATCCTAATACGGTCCATTAAAAGTCCAATACCTTCCATTAAAGCCCAATACATTCCACTAAAGCCCAATTGGTTCATTAAAACCCAATACGGTCCATTAAATCTCAATACGGTCTATTAAAACCCAACACGGTCCATTAAATCCTAATACTGTCCATTAAGCCCAATACGTTCATTAAAACCCAATCGGTCCATTAAAGTCCAATACGGTCCATTAAAACCCAATATTGTTCATTAAAGCCTAATCGGTCAATTAAAACCCAATACGGTCCACTAAAGCCCAATAGAACCGTTAAAGTCTAATACGATCTATTAAATGCCAACTAACATCCACTAAAGCCCAATATAACTATTAAAACCCAATACGTTCATTTAAAGCCGAATACTATTCCTTAAGAAAGAAAAGTTTGAAAAATGGGAAGAAATGAAAATCCGCCGGAAAGTGCCGCTAAAAATCAGCCGAAAATCATTAATTTTTTTTAAAAAATTATGAATAATTATTAGCCGCCGGAGAGGGCCGCCAAAAATCCGATGGATTCCGCCAGAAATCCGTCGAAAAATTTTAAAAATAAATTTCGATTTTTAATTACTTTCTTCCGGAATCGGCCCATTAAATCCCAAAACGGTCCATTAAAGCCCAATACGATCCATTAAATCTCAATACGATCCATTAAAGCCCAATTCGGTCAATTAAAGCTCAATACGGTCCATTAAAGCCCAATCAATCCAGTAAAACCCAATACGTTCCATTAAAATCAATCGTTCCATTAAAACCCAATATGGTCTATTAAAACCCAATACGGTCTATTAAAACCTAATACAATCTATTAAATCCCAATACAATCCATTATTTGCCCAATCGGTCCATTAAAACCCAATACGGTTCGTTAAAGCCCAACACTGTCCATTAAAGCGAGATACGTTTTGTTAAAGCCCAAAACGGTTTACTAAAACCAAATACGGTCCATTAAAGCCCAATAAAACGTTAAATCCAAATATGATTCGTTAAATCCCAATATGATACCATCCATTAAAGCTCAATACTTTCCAATAAATCCCAATATGTTCCATTAAACCACAACTAACATCCACTAAAGTTCAATACAAACCTTTAGCCCAATACGATCCATTAAAACCCATTAGGATCCATTAAAATCTAGTACGATCCATAAAAGCCCAATAGGTCCATTAAAACCCAATACGATCCATTAAATCCCAATACGGTTCATTAAAGTCCAATACGTACCATTAATGCCCAATCGGTCCATTAAAGCCCAATACAATCCATTAAAGACCTATACAGTCTATTAAAGCCTAATACGTTCCATTAAAGCCCAATACGGTCCATTAAAGCCCAATTCGGTTCATTAAAGCCCAATACGCTCCAAATCTCAATCGTTCCATTAAAGCCCAATTGTTCCATTAATACCCAATACATTCCATTAATGCCCCAATACTATCCATTAAATCTCAATACGTTCCATTAAAGCTTAATACGTTCCATTAAAACCTAATACGTTTCATTAATTACCCAACACGATCCATTAAATCCCAATACAGTCTATTAAATCCCAATACGTTCCATTAAAGTCCAATCAGTTCATTAAAGCCCAATATGATCCATTAAAGACCAATACAGTCTATTAAAAGCCCAATACGTTTCATTAAAACCCAATACGGTCCATTAAAGTCCAATACGTTCCATTCTATGTCAATCGTTCCATTAAAGCCCAGTTGATCCATTAAAACCCAATACAGTCTATTAAATCCCCAATACGATCCATTAAATCCCAATACATTCCATTAAAGCTCAATACGTTCCATTAAAACCCAATACGTTCCATTAATGCCCAACATGATCCATTAAATCCCAATCGGTCCATTAAAACCCAATACGGTCCACTAAAGCCCAATAGAACCATTATGGTCTAATACGATCCATTAAATGCCAACTAACATCCACTAAAGCCCAAAAGAACCATTAAAACCCAATACGTTTCTTTAAACCCAATACTATTCATTAGAGAAAAGAAAAGTTTGAAAAATGGGAAAAAATGAAAAGCCGCCGGAAAGGGCCGCTTGAAATCTGCCGGAAATCATTAATAATTTAAAAAAATTATGAATAATTATTAGCCGCCGGAAAGGGCCGCCAAAACTCCGGTGTATTCCGCCAGAAATCCGTTGAAAATTTTTAAAAATAAATTTTAATTTTTAATTACTTTCTGCGGGAATCGGTCCAATAAAGCTCAATACGGTCCATTAAAGCCCAATACGATCCATTAAAGCTCAATACGGTCCATTAAAGCCAATACGGTCCATTAAAACCAAATACGGTCCACTAAAACCCAATAGAACCGTTAAAGCCCAATACGATCCATTAAAGCCCAACTAAACATCCATTAATGTCCTATAGAACCTTTAAACCCCAATACGATCCATTAAATCCCAATACGATCCATTAAAGCACAATTGGTGAATAAAAAGCCAATACGAGTTATTAAAGCCCAATACGTTCCATTAAACCACAACTAACAACCACTAAAGCTCAATACGAACCGTTAAAGCCTAATACGTTCCATTAAAGCCCAATCGGTCCATTAAAACCCAATACGGTCCATTAAATCCCAATACGATCCATTAAAGCCCAGTACGTTCTGTTAAAACCAATACGTTCCATTAAAACCCAATCAGTCCATTAAATCCCAATACGTTCCATTAAAACACAATCAGTCCATTTAAAACCCAATACGGTCCACTAAAGCCCAATAGAACCGTTAAAACCCAATTCGACCTTTTAAATCCTAATACGGTCCATTAAAGCCCAATATTAAAGCCCAATTCGTTCATTAAAACCCAATATGGTGCATTAAACCCCAATACGTTCCATTAGACCACAACTAACTACAAATAAAGCTCAATACGAACCGTTAAAGCCCAATACGATCCATTAAAGACCAGTACGATCTATTAAAATCCAATACGATCCATTAAAGCTCAATAGGTCCATTAAAACTCAATACGGTCTATTAAAGCCCAATACGATCCATTAAACCAAGACTAACATCTACTAAATCCTAATACGTTTCATTAGCCTAATATATTCCATTAAACCCAATCGGTCCATTAAAACCCAATACGGTTTATTAAATACCAATACTGTCCATTAAAGCATATACGTTCCATTAAAGCCCAATCAGTCCATTAAAACTCAATACGGTCCATTAAAACACAAAGCGGTCCATTAAAGCCCAATACGATCCATTAAAGTCCTAACAGTCCATTAAAACCCAATATCGTTGATTAAAGCCCAACACGACTCATTAAAGCGAGATACGATCCATTAAAGCCCATAGTCCACTAAAACCCAATACAGTCCACTAAAACCCAATAGTTAAAGCCGAATATGAGCCATTAAAGTCCAACTAACATCCACTAAAACCCAATAGAACCTTTAAAGCCCAATACGATCCATTAAACCCCAATACAATCCATTAAAGCCTAATCGGTCCATAACACCCAATACGGTCAATTAAAGCTCAATACGTTCCATTAAACCACAACTTACATCCACTAAAGCTCAATACAAATCGTTAAAGCCCAATACCATCCATTAAAGGCCAATACGATCCAATAAAGTCCAATACAGTCCATTAAAGCCTAATAGGTCCATTAAAACCCAATACGATCCACTAAACCACAACTAACATCCGCTAAATCACAATACGATGCGTAAAGACAATAGAACCGTTAAAGACCAATACGATCCATTAAAGACCAATATGATCCATTGAAGTCCAACTAATATCCACTAAAGCCTAATAGAACCGTTAAATCCCAATACGATCCTTTAAAGGCCAATACGATCCATTAAGAAAAGAAAAGTTTGAAAAATGAGAAAAAATGAAAAGCCGTTGGAAATCCGTCAGAACGGGCCATCAAAAATTCTCCGAAAATTATTAATTTTTATAAAAAATCTCGAATAATTATTAGCCGCTGGGCAGAGCTGCAAAAAACTGCGCTGCAAATAATTAATTTTTATAAACTCAATCGGTCCATTAAAACCTAATACGGTCTATTAATTCCCAATATTGTCCATTAAAGCACAATACGTTCCATTTTAGCCCAATCGGTACATTAAAACCTAATACGGTCCATTAAAATCCAATATGGTTGATTAAAGCCCAACACGATCCATTAAAACGGGATACGATCCATTAAAGCCCAATACGGTTCACTAAAACCCAATACGGTCCACTAAAACCCAATAGAACCATTAAAGCCCAATACGATCCAAGAAGGCCCAACAAACATCCATTAAAACCCAATATAACCTTTAAAGCCCAATACGATCCATTAAACCGCAATACAATCCATTAAAGCCCAATCGGTCCATAAAACCCAATACGATTCTTTAAAGCACAATACTTCCATTAAACCATAGCTAACATCCATTAGAGCTCAATACGAATCGTTAAAGCCCAATACCATCCATTAAAATGTGATAACTGAGTTCTGGTCATCACCTGAGGTATTTATTATGTGAATATGTGATTTATTGATTATGTGAATACATGCTTACATGAGTATAATATGTGAGTATATGTATTTTCATGCATGGAAATATATGCATGATTTTAAAATATGGGTGTATATGCATATGATGTGATTATATGCATGAGAGGAGTATGATTATGTGGATGCATGAATTTTCATAAAAAAAAGTTATATGCATGAAATGGGTGGCAATTTAGTAATATGCTTGCATGTATAAGAAAGGGTGTGTAGCCAACTTTCCATCTTTGGAAAGTATATATAGTGGGGACTGGGTATGAGGCAAGGTTTTCTGCCTCTTTCAGAAATTTTGTTTTAGAGAAAGTGTTTAGGGAAATCTTGCATACTTGTGAAGTTGAAGCTTGATTCGTATTTGCATTCATCTTCAAAATTCTAAGTCATGCATAAGGTGAGTGGTTTTCAAAACATCTTTACATATGATTTCATACTGATTTCAATTTTGGTATGAGATTATACTGAAATTTTGATAACTATTCTTGAGTTATTTTGATGTCCGGTATATGATCTTCACCGAACACTATGGTGACCGGATTGGAGGTGCCCAGACATAGTATTGTTCGAATTAAGTGTTAGTTTGGTAATTGAAGTTTATCCTCAGCCATAGTATTGACCTGATTTGGGAATATCCGGTCACTGTGTTGACCGGAATAGGGGATGCCCGGACACAATATTGTCCGGATTGGGGGTTGTGTGTTTTGAAAGTTGTCCTGATAAAGGGTGCATCCGGATGGAAAGTTTTTGTTTTAATATGTTGACTAGATATGGAATCCGACCAAGCTTGTCCGGTAATGTGTTGGCCGGTTAGCTTGTCCGGATACACATTATCCTTACAAATTATGTGTTGGAATTAATTTGATATATTTGGATTTTCACAATTTAACAAATAATTGGGTGTAAATTTTTTATTGTGAAAAGGGGTATTTTATATCTTTTAAAGTGAAAAGATAATGTTCCTACCAAGCATGGTGACGTAAGTATGTTTTGCTATGAAACGTGTTTTAAAAGGTAGTTCCCTCAAACGTGGTGATATTTGTCTGTTTTGGCTTGGAACTGGGTGAAGGGTACTTCCAGACGTGGTGACTTATGTCTGTTCTGGCAAGTAACCCTATTTTAATGAATGAATAAGGGTGGCATATCAAGTAGAGGTTTACCATGGAATAAGGGAGACATTGTTATATATGGATATTATTATAGCTCTTGTTATTATCACTAATTAGATATAATAACTTTAAATCATCATTTCTTTGTGACTTGATGAATTTGAAATATTGTTCTTTTTTAGAAATAATAATTTAGATGTTATTGAAAAAGAGAAAATAATTTATCATCAGAGGCATTTATTGCCTAAGTTTTTATCAATGTTTTAAATACAGAGGGGCTCTAGTTGGTCTTAGAGCAAGAACCAGAGGACCTCTAGCTATGTAGAAGGGTTTTAAATACTTTGGAAATTTTATAAATCAAAAGCTCTGTATGTTTCATACAGGAGCTCTATATCTTATTCTGTGTGTTTATTCTTTGAAATTATATTTTCTTCAAAAATATTTATAAACAAAGTTTAAGAGTCAGAGGAGCTCTGATTCTAATTCAAAAATCCTTTTTAATTTATATTATGCTCTTTTGGATCAAAGGTTTTATTTGGTCCATAGGACCTCTGGTTGGTCATTGTTCACTTATATATACAGAAGCTCTGGTTGGTAAGGCAGAGGAGGCTCTGGTCTGTAGAACCAGAGGGGCTTTGGTCCGTTAAGTTAAAGAGTTTTATTTTGAGATCTGGGTATTATAAAAGTGCATTTGAATCAAGGGTTGAAGTAAACTGTTTATCTTATTTTGATCATATTGATGAATTACATTATATTACAGAAATGAAAATATTTCTGTGTAAAAGATTATTTCATCAAATTTTGGTGTTCACCACCCTGCATATGCAAAAAGGGATATACTCACTAGACCCTTCTGATTTAACCCTCATTTTGTGTTTCAAAAATGTACAATGCAGGAACTGCGGGGTCAATGGATATTAAGGGGAAGGGGAAATGTAACTATTTTCCTTATATGATATCTGCTTTCGAAGATCAGCATGATGATTGCTTATTTTGAAGATACATGTTGTTATACATGTGTTAGTGCAGGGATTTTATTTTTGAATTTTCCATATGTAGATTTTGTACATATAAGAATCCTTGTACTAGTAGGACCAATGTGGTGTAAATTGTATTTCTTTGAAATAAAATATGTATTATATGCAAATATGGAATTTGGGGATGTAAGAGAGTGGTATCAGAGCTTGAGTTTAAGGGATTTAGGTATTCAAAGCATAATACCTAGACTTAAACTGTCATTTGCATATTAAGGGTCTCGGACATAGATAGTAACACTGAGAATAAAATATAATGGGTTAAAGATGGCAGTATATAAGGTGAATTCGAATTACAAATGGCCAATGTAATTATGATTTTACAGGTACATACCTATACTCGGATACCTTATTATATTTGGGAATGAGAATACGTAATATTTAATACTAAAATATCTGCAGATGGCTAGTCGATCAAGAAGATCTGAGAGGATCGCCCGCCCCGAGTCTAAAGAAAGAGAGGAATCTTCTGTTAATCCTCCAACTAATATTTCTAGGAGTCGAGGCAGAAGAAGAACTAGGGGTAGAGGCCGAGGGAGGAGCCAGGCCCTGGGAAGAAGTAGACTGAGGTTTGTCCTGATCAGGGGGAATCTATTTCTGGGAATGTTAATTAGGAACAGGGGCCTCAACTAGAATTTATAACAAGAGATGTTTTGGAGGAAGAAATGGGTAAATTGAGAGAGACTCTAGTATCCATTATGGGATTGCCGGCCAGATAGACACTGAACGAGTTGGAATTAATCCTCTAGCCCCATCAGCATGCAGTAATAGTAGGGGAGGGGATATAAAAATGTTTTTAACATGCAAACCTCCAACGTTTTTGAGAGAAAGAGATCCAGTAAAGGCAATGTGCTGAATAAAAAAAATTGAATCAGTATTTAACACCAGTAGATGTTCAGAAGAAGTTAAGGTTAGATTTGCAGTATCTATGCTGAAGTCTAATGTTTTATACTCGTCGGATGTGGAGTCAGCAACGCAGCCAAATATTCTTCAAACAACGCCTTGGGAAGAATTTGTGAATAGATTTAAAACACAATTCTGTCCTATGACAGCAGTGTAACACCCCCAATCCTTACATTGCATATAACACATATTTTATATAGAGAATACATGTTTTCCCCGACATAGGTCCTTGATACAAGAGTCTATAATGTAAAATACGCAAGACAAAAATTCCAAAAGTACATGCTCTTGCATCCTAGCATCTATGCTTCCAAAACAGCTAAGCACATGGGGAAGTAATTCACATAATGCTCTTTCCCTTATTATCATTACCTGCACACATATTTTTGAAAACACGCAATGAGGGTTAGACATGAATGTTTAGTGAGGTTCCCTTTTATGTAATGCAGGGTGAAGATCACCAAAACATTTATCAAATAATCATTTCACAACATGCAGAATAAAATCAGATTCTGTTTTGGTCCATCGAGCCTCTGGTTCCAAGCCACACTTGGAATATATTTCAATAACCAGGACCAGAGCCCCTCTGGTCTCTTTTCCAAAGCTTCTGGTTCCTTGACCAGAGCCTCTGGTTGTACTAACCAGAGCTTCTGGTTCAACGTGTAAGCCAACCAGAGCCTCTCTGGTCTGTTTTTCATAAAAAGATTCTAAGTATAAAATCATTTTCTTAAAACTTCTAAAAATATGATTTTTACATAGAAGCTCTTATCAATAGATACAAAGCCTCTGGTCCAATTAGTACATTTAGTAAAAACTTGCTCATTCTCCAAATCAATAACCAGAATCCTCTGGTCCAATAATCAGGACCAACCAGAGCCCCTCTGGTTCCTTACAAGGAACAACCAAAGCCCCTCTGATTCCTCATAAAAATGACCATTCTGTTCCAAAACACTTTTAACCAATATCAATGGCCAATGGCCAAGTTTTCCCCTTCTCAATAACATCAATACTATTATTTCTAATAATAACAATATCTTTGAGTTCTCAAATCACAAAGAAGTAAGGACTCAAATCTATTGTTATCTTAAAAGACATAATAGTAAGAGCTATAATATTCACACACAATTGCCACCCTTATATCCAAAATACACCTCTCCTTGATATGCCAACCTTATTCCAAAAGACACCTCTCCTTGATATGCCACCCTTATTCCAAAAGACWCYTYTCCTTGATATGCCACCCTTATTCCAAAAGACACCTCTCCTTGATATGCCACCCTTATTTCTTCTTCAAAATCTATGAACTAGTTCGAATGAAGGACCACAGTCACAACTATCTTATCGAATCCTCATTCATAGTTTATCCATAACATCTATAGATTAATTACAAATGAAGACAGATCAAAATCACAATCGTCTCAAAAGAATATTCTCTATAGTTTTCAACCAACAGTTTTATCATCAAAACTATGAATATTCAAGAACAACCAGTTCTTGCAATAATATTTCCAAAGTCAAATCCTTTTATATCCTTTCAATATGATATCATTTCAAAATTATTTTAAAGAAGCAACCTCTTCTTTATCTTTCCTAAAACGGGTTTTAGCACACAAATATATAACAATAACACCTTTAAACTATCAAAATAGTTTTATCATCTTTTCTTCAAAACCAATATCAAAACCCAGCAGTTTATATAATAAAATATATAAWGATTCTAGTCATCAAAAACTCACAGTGTAAAATCAACAGTATTTATAAAACTCACAGTTTATAATCAACAGTAGTTTAAAAACTCATAGTGTAAAATCAACAGTATTTATAAAACTCACAGTTTATAATCAACAGTAGTTTAAAAACTCACCTTAATAATCACAGTTTCTGCAGTTTTAAAACACACAACAAATCACAAGCTCTTCAAACAGCTTTGAACAAAAGATTTGTTCAAGAATACTTCTCACCGCCACAACACTCTTTTTCTCTTTCAACAGATTTTTCTTCAAATGAAATGATAAGATAGAGTCTTATCTTTTTATTTCTTTAAATACTCTCACCATGGCGGTGGAGATTATTTCAATTATAAAACTCATAGGCGGTGAAAGCTTTAACCAATAGAAATAATCTTGGGTGGTGGGTTTTTCATTATAAAATTCAAGCTTTAACCAATAGAAATAATCTTGGGTGGTGGGTTTTTCATTATAAAATTCATGGTTTTTTAACCATGAAGGTATAAGTTTTTGAATAAAATAATGTTTCCACCATAATAACTTATCACAAATATGCACCACCTCATGTATGCTTCACACTACGTGCATACATGTATAAATCATATATGTCATGCCATCTTTTCACATATATGCATGCACAATATCATGTTCACATATATAGTTCATGCATTTCTACTTAGATATGCATATTTCACGTAATCCACATAATAAACATGTATAAATTACCTCAACCCAGGTTGTCTCAATCCTGGTTATAACATTCTTCCCCTCTTAAAAGAATTCCATCCCGGAATTCACTCATTCAAATAACCACGGATATTGGGTTCTCATGTTAGATTCTAATTCCCAAGTTGCTTCTAAACCCTAATGAAAACGCCGCTGCACTTTTACTAAACTGATCTCCTTGTTTCTCAATACTCTGGTCTTTCTGTCAGTTACTGCCTCTGGTGTCTCGATAAAACTCAGCCTATTGTCAAGTTTAATCTCAGGAAGTGGTATTGCCAAACTTGAGTCTGCCAAACATTTGCGTAGATTTGATACATGAAAGGTGTTGTGAATTAAGCGGAGTTCTTCTGGTAATTCCAACTGATAAGCTACCGGTCCAATTCTCTTGCAGATTCTGAATGGTCCAATATACCTTGGACTAAGCTTACCTTTCTTCCCAAATCTCCTAACACCTTTCCATGGAGATACCTTTAACATTACAAAGTCACCTACGTTAAATTCAATTGGTTTTCTTCGTTTGTCGGCATAACTTTTCTGTCGATCCTGGGCAGTTTTAATTTTTGTTCGAATTTGGTCAATCTTTTCAGACGTTACTTGCACAATCTCGGGACCTGTCAACTGTTTTTCACCTACCTCATTCCAACACAACGGCGTTCGATATTTTCTTCCATATAGGACTTCATAAGGTGCCTCTTGGATGCTGGAGTGATAACTATTATTGTAGGAAAATTCTATCAACGGTAAATGTTCTTCCCATGATCCCCCGAAGTCGATGACACAWKATCTCAACATGTCTTCGAGAGTTTGGATGGTTCTTTCACTTTGTCCATCTGTTTGTGGGTGATAAGCCGTACTTAATTTGATTTGTGATCCCAAAGCTCTTT
>NW_020204527.1:0-1352 GCF_001531365.2 Cynara cardunculus var. scolymus
GACACTAAATGGATCGTAATTAATCAAATTGGACCCAAATTGGTTTAATAGGCCCATTTCTTTATAAGGAGTCTAATTGGGTTAAAATGACACTATTTGGGTTTATTTAGTTTGATCAGACGTTAATGGGTATAATGGTGCTAAATCGGTCACAATTAGTCCAATGAGAAGTTAAGGAGAGTAAGTGAGGTAGAATGGTTTTTTTTTGTCCTTACTGGGTCCATTCATGTTGGAGGCTATAATAGGCTATTTCTCCTTAAGAAGTCCAATTGGGTCCAAATGATACTAAATGAGTCGTAGTGAAGTATAACTAGAAGTTAATGTGACTAATGAACGTAGAATAGTCCTTACAGGTCCATTTGGTCCTAATAGGTAGAATGTGTGCATTTCTTTTAGTCTAGTCTAATCGGGTCAAAATGACACTAATTGGGTAATATTTAGTTTGATCAGACCTTAATGGGATTTGAGTTTAATTGAGTGTTATAGTGGTACTAAATGGGTCATAGTTAGTCTAATCAGAAGTTAATTAGGGTAATTGAGGTATAATGGGCTTATTTCTCCAATTTGATTCTAATTGAGTTATAATGGTACTAAGTGGGTCTTGTTAGTCTAATCAGACATTAATAAAGGTGATTGAGGTGGTTATAATGGGCCTATTTCTCCTTAAGAAGTTCAATTGGGTCAAAATGACACTAAATGGGTCATAGTTTGTCTGAGTTGACGTTAATATGACTAACTGAGGTAGAATTTGTCCATTTGGTGTTGGTGGGTTTATAACGGAACAACCAATTTTGATGGAGTCATTTGGGTCAAAATGATAATACGTGGATCGTAATTAATCTCGTTAGACCCTTAATAGGCATATTTCCCCAAAAGACGTCTACTGAAAGGGGAAGAGTTTCCCCAGGCAAATTTATAAAGACAGTAAAAAGCGTCACCAATACAAAARCAATCAGCAAGAAGAACTACGGCAACTTTGACTCACAAACCAAGTCATAAGGAGCCAAAAAAGATAAAGGGAAATACACCAAAACATAACAACTCCATACACCAAAAAGCAAAAGGCAAGAAATACCCAAATGATCCAAAACCGAAAGAGCACACCACCCACGTAATCACATACCATTGGAAGTCATTATCTTCTTCCTTGTCTTCCAAGCCATCCGATGAAGAATCTGCATCTTGATCTCTGCAATAACTTTATCCTCCAAATGATTGAAATTGTCAAAGAACTTCCAGTTTTGTTCCCTCCAGATATTATAGACCGTTGCCGATAGACCAAGTTTTTGAACCGTAGACCAAGATTTCCAATTTTGAGTGGACCCTCTGTGAAGAATATCCTCCCAATTGTT
>NW_020204527.1:1758-3347 GCF_001531365.2 Cynara cardunculus var. scolymus
TCGTCCAGAATCTGAGGAAAGAGAAGAATCACCCGTAAATCTACCGACTAGTACATCTGAAAATAGAGGTCGCGGAAGAGTAAAAGGACGAGGCAAAGGAAGAAGTTAGTCTCAGGGAAGGGGTCAGACTGGAATACATTCTGAACATGAAGAATCTCACTCTGGGAATATTCAGAAAAGATCGGTACCACATCCTGAATATATAACCAGGGATATGTTGGCTGAAGAAATGGGAAAGTTGCGGGAAACTCGACATCTATTATGGGAATACCGGCTAGGGTAGAAACAGAAAGAGTGGAAATTCATCCCTCTACTTCAGTCACCCACATCAAAGAATGAGATATTAAGATGTTTTTGGCATGCAAACCACCAACCTTTTCTGGGGAGAAAGATCCAGTAAAAGCTATGTGCTGGATTAAGGAGATGGAATCTGTGTTCAACACCATTCGTTGTCCGGAAATAGATAAAGTTCGATTTGCTATTTCTGTATTAAAGTCAAATGCTTTATTCTAGTGGGAAGTTGAATCTTCTACCAAAACAGATATTTTACAGACTCTGTCTTTGGTAGAATTCGTAAATAGATTCAAGAATCAGTTTTGTCCTAAAACAACAGTGAGACAAATGGAGGAAGATTTCTTGAAACTAGAGCAAGGAAATGGAACAGTTCGAGAGTATACCGAAAGATTCATTGAATACTCTCATTTTGCCGAACATTATGTTTCAACTGAATTCAAGATGATAGAGAGGTATATTTGGGGTTTGAAACCCTCAATTAGAGAGTTTGTTATTGTTATGAACCCCAATACCTTTCCATTAACAGTAGATGCAGCTGAGGTGACCGAACGAAATAAGAATAGACAATCAGAAGAAAAGGTTGTTGAGAAAAGAAAATGGGAGGGGCCTTCATCTTTTCGAGGGCCAAAAACTGTTAGATATGATAATAGATCTGAGCAGAAGATTAGTGAGAAAGTCTGTTCACAATGCCGACAAATTCATCAGGGCGAATGTAAGATGGACACAAGGAAATGTTATAAGTGTGGCGAAGCAGGTCATCTGTCTAGAAATTGCCCAGCTAACCAAAGGTGTTTTAATTGCAATTCTCCAGATCATATTCGACCAAATTGTCCCTTGTTAAGAACTCCATAGTTAACAATGGGGAGTAACACGTCGGGTACACGGGAAAGACCTACTGTGAATAGAGGAGGGCAAGGAGGGGCGCGGGGATGAACCTTCCAGATGACTAAGAACGAGGCAGAAGCATCACCGGATGTAGTAACATGTATATTCCTCCTGAATTCAATACGTTCTAAGGTGTTATTTGACTCTGGTGCAAACTTTTCATTTGTATCACCATTGTTTGCTCAAACTGTATGTCTGAATTCTGTGCTACTTGATGATAAATTAGTAGTTGATACTGCTAATAGTCAGGAAACTGTTACCAGTGTGTTCAATAACTGTATTATTGTTATTGAGGACTGTGAACTTCCGATCCGGTTATTTCCTATGCCAATGAAAGAATTTGAGGTAGTAGTGGGTATGGACTGGTTGGCAAAGTATCAGCCTAGCATTGTTTGTAATCAGAAAATAAT
>NW_020204527.1:5382-6658 GCF_001531365.2 Cynara cardunculus var. scolymus
GATCACATTACCATGGATTTTGTTATGAAATTACCTCGAACTCCAAGGGGGTATGACGCGATTTGGGTAATTGTTGATCGTTTATCTGAATTTGCTCATTTTCTACCAATAAGAGAGAAATACTCTTTAGAAAAACTAGCACAAATTTACATGAAAGAAATTATTACCAGACACGGTGTTCCCTTGTCTATTATCTYTGATAGAGATAGTCGGTTTACTTCAAAGTTCTGGGAAGGATTACAGAAAGCTTTGGGGACTGCAATCCGATTAATAACAACTTATCATCCGCAAACTGATAGGCAGAGTGAAAGAACTAGTCAGACTCTCGAAATATGTTAAGAAGTTGTATTATTGATTTCGGGGGATCGTGGGAATATCACTTGCCATTAATAGAGTTTGCGTATATGTAATATTCGGGTTTCAAGTTTCGATTTAAGATTTTCTTTAACATATATATATATATATATGTGTGTGTGTGTGTGTATGTGTGTGTGTGTGTTATGTTTATTTGAATAATTTGAGAATTAATTTTAAAAGGAAAAGGGGGGAGGTTGGCTGGTTGTGCCGCCCATCACCTCTCCTCAATACTATATATATAGAAAGATGAGTAGATGAAAGTTTTTACACATACACTATATTTAGAAAGCTTCCTTTGAGAATCATACGGATAAAAGAAGAGAATTCAAAAGCTTTGGACATTCGATTCATAAGGTGAGTGTATTAAAGCTTTGAGTATAGTTGTTTGCATACAATTCAGTAGTTATTAGAACTGGTTATTTATGGTTTATAGTTCATATTGTGCGGATATTTTCTTAAACTGTCCATGTGATGACCGCATTAATATCCGAACAGTTTCATCCGGATTATAAACCACTCAAGTGTTGTCCAGAGTCCTCCCTAAACCGGACAAGAGGTGACCAGATCTCGTCTAAACCGGTCAAAGGTTGGGCAATATATTGACCGGATTGTTTTAAACCGATCAAAGGTTGGCCTATGTGTTGATCGGATTATTTAAAACCGGTTAAGTTATGAGCGGGGTATTGTCCGGACTTGTAATTCCGACAAAGATATTGACTAAATTCTAAGTGTTAACCGGACAAAGCTTATACAAAGTGTTATCCGGATTGTTRACCGGAGATGATAYAACCCTTTTGATATTCCAAGTGTTTGTCCGGATTCTATATCCGGACAAGGCTGACCGGACTTCAAATCCGGTTAAATTGTTGAATCATTTTAAAGATATAATGGCGAGAGAGATGTAATGGCGGTATAACCG
>NW_020204528.1:0-1193 GCF_001531365.2 Cynara cardunculus var. scolymus
AGAGTGATATAATGGCAGTGTAACTGCGAATGAGATGGCGGTGTAACCGCGAGAGTGATATAATGGCAGTGTAACTGTGAGTGAGATGGCAGTGTAACCGCGAGAATGATATAATGGCAGTGTAACTGCGAGTGAGATGGCAGTGTAACTGCGAGAGTGATATAACTGCAGTGTAACCGTGAGTGAGAAAGAGATATGGGATTGTAATGGCGGTGTAACCGTGAGAAACATAAATATGATATGTTTCGGAACAGGTTTCATTCTAAACTGATTGTTTGGAATGTATATTGTTATATGAGATTATACACTCACTAGACCTCTTGGTCTAATGCTCAGATGTTGGACTAACCTGTTTTGTAGATCAGCGTATGTTGAAAGATAAAGGCAAGGGAAAAGTCTGAATGATGATAATAGTTTGCTTGTTTATGTATTAAGGATACATTTTGATAGTCTATGTTTTGTAATTATAATATTTTAGTATTATGAGTACGATGATGTGAATTTTATGTATATGGTATATGAGGGTTGTTACAGTTGGTATCAGAGCCTTAGTTTAAGGGATCTGGTATTTGCGAAATACTTAGACTTAAACTAGAGGTATGGAAAGTTATGATAATAGGTTTCACTGGGTTTATGAACATGGGAATATGTTATAGCTGAAACTAGTATGAGAAAGATAGATTATCTATGACTGATATAATCTGAATATGAGTACACATGAGGATAAATGTGTTATTATGTTGCGATTATGAGAATAATTATGTGTGTTTAAATGTGACAGAAAAGGTTACATACTGAGAAATGGCAGATAATCCCAATCAATCGGAAAGGTCCTCTGCTGGCTATGGAAGAGGTCGGGGAATAAGGAATGTTACGCAAGAAGAAAATCCAGAAAATGTAATAGAAACACGAAGTCGTAGTAGAGGACGAGGAAGAGGTCGAGGTACTAGACAAGAAACTCGTGGGGAACAAGAATTGTCGGTCCAGGAAAGTTCAATGTCTGGCCGTGGTCGAGGAAGAGTGAGGGGTGGACATAATGTTTCTGACCCCGAATATATTACTCAAGATATGTTGGCAGCAGAGCTTGGAAAATTTCAGGAAAGTTTGGTAAATTTGTTAAAGCGTACAAATCAAAATAATCCAAATGTGGTAAGAAATTCTGATCAGGAGGAAGCCGGAGCTAGTACACCGGT
>NW_020204528.1:3943-5601 GCF_001531365.2 Cynara cardunculus var. scolymus
ATGATGCTATATGGGTGATAGTAGATCGGTTATCTAAATCTACACACTTCTTACCTATGAAAGAATCATATTCGATGGAGAGATTGGCAAAGTTGTATCTTGATGAGATAGTGACACGACATGGTGTTCTGTTATCAATTGTTTCTGATAGAGATAGTCGTTTCACCTCTATGTTTTGGAAGAGTTTTCAGAGAGAAATGGGTTCACAAATTATGCTAAGTACAGCTTATCATCCTTAAACTGATGGACAGAGTGAACGAACTATCCAAACTTTAGAAGATATGTTGAGATCCTGTGTTAGTGATTTCGGAGGGTCATGGGATAGTCATTTGGATTTGATTGAATTTGCATACAACAATAGCTATCATTCGAGTATTCAGGCAGTACCTTTTGAGGTTTTGTATGGACGAAAATGTCGAACTCCTTTGTGCTGGAATGAAATAGGTGAAAGACAGTTAGCTGGGCCTGAGTTAGTTCAGCAAACTGCAGATAAAATTGGGGTAATWCVAGAACGAATGAAAGCGGCCCAAGATAGACAAAGAAGTTATGCAAATAAACGTCGAAAGCCGATTGAGTTTCAAATAGGTGATAAAGTAATGTTGAAAGTATSACCTTGRAAAGGAATAGTACGTTTTGGAAAGAGAGGGAAGTTAAGTCCAAGATATGTTGGACCATTTTCTATTATTGGGAGAATTGGGGAAGTGGCTTATAAGTTAGAACTTCCTTTAGAATTAAATGGAATACATGACACGTTTCATGTGTCAAATTTGAGGAAGTGTCTAATTAGTCCAGATGTGGCAATACCATTACCTGAAATTAAGGTACATGAAAAGTTATGTTTTGAAGAAACCCCTGAGCAGATTACTGATTATAAGGTAAAGAAGTTACGAAACAAAGAAATTGGGTTGGTAAAGGTTCAGGGGCGTTATCATAAAGGATCAGATGCCACCTGGGAACCAGAGTCGGAAMTGCGGATGAAATATCCCTACCTGTTTGCTTAAGTGAATTCCGGGACGGAATCCTTTTAAGGAGGGAATATTGTAACAACCTGGTTATTATTTTAGTGATATATATATATGTATGATATGTATGTGTGAGGGTATTATTTTAAAAGGAGAAAAGGAAGGTCGGCTAGTAAGCCGCCATCATCACTTTTCTTTGCTTAATCTTTGAAATTGTATAAATAGTTTTGTGAAGGAAAAAGATACACACAAATACATACTATTTTTAGATTGTTTACTCTCTGAAGAATTGGAGGATTTCACAGGAAGAAGAAGATTTCAAAGGTTTTGATTCTCAACTTCTAAAAGGTGAGTGTATAAAAARCTTTGGATATGAATTGCTTACATACAGTTTGATAAGCATTTAGAACTGTTTTTCATGAATCTTGTTACATTTTATGGGAAGTTCTTGTTTAAACCGTTCAAGAGTTGTCCGGATTGTAATCCGGACCAAATTAAACCGCTTATGCCTTGACCCGATATTCATCTAAACCGGCCAAGAGGTGACCGGATGTTCATCTAAACCGGCCAAGAGGCAACCGGATATTCATCTAAACTGGCCAAGAGGTGATTGGTTTACTTCTAAACCGCTCAAGTATTCTACGGTGTATTGACCGGATATCTATAAACCGGTCAATGGTTGGGCCATGTATTGTC
>NW_020204528.1:5862-10829 GCF_001531365.2 Cynara cardunculus var. scolymus
TGTAACCGCGAGAGTGATATAATGGCAGTGTAACTGCGAGTGAGATGGCGGTGTAAATGCGAGAGTGATATAATGGCAGTGTAACTGCGAGTGAGATGGCGGTGTAACCGCGAGAATGATATAATGGCAGTGTAACTGCGAGTGAGATGGCGGTGTAACCGCGAGAATGATATAATGGCAGTGTAACTACGAGTGAGATGGCGGTGTAACCGCGAGAGTGATATAATGGTGGTGTAACCGCGAGTGAGAAAGAGATATGAGATTGTAATGGCGGTGTAACCGCGAGAAACATAAATATGATATGTTTCRGAACAGGTTTGATTCTAAACTGATTGTTTGGAATGTATATTGTTATATGAGATTATACACTCATTAGACCTTTTGGTCTAACGCTCAGATATTGGACTAACCTGTTTTGCAGATCAGCGTATGTTGAAAGATAAAGGCAAGAAAAAAGTCTGAATGATGATAATAGTTTGCTTGTTTATGTATTAAGGATACATTTTGATAGTCTGTGTTTTCTAATGATACTATTTTAGTATTATGAGTACGATGATGTGAATTTTATGTATATGGAATATGAGGGTTGTTACATTATTAAATCCCTTATTAGTTAAATCTTTCAACTGTGCAACCAGTTCTTTCAATTCAGATGGAGCTAAACGGTATGTCGCCTTTGCTACTGGTGCAGCCCCTGGTACTAAATCAATCCGAAACTCAATGACTCTATCTGGTGGTAATCCAGATAAGTCTTCTGGAAAGACTTCTGGATATTCACTAACAATCGAAATTGATTCTTCTTGTAGGACCTGTAAATTCAGCTTTGGTATTTGAACTCTTACTCTGAATGATCTCTAGGAGGATTATAGTGAAGCGGAAACAATGATAAGAACAAAACAGAGTAATTAACCAAGAACACACAGATTAATATGAAGAAGATGAACACAATAGAATAGCTTCAAAGGTTTTTCAATTGATTGAAAATATTGACGATTACAATACTGAAGCACACTGAATTTCAAAGGCCTAAGCTGCTATTTATACTAGTCCCTAACGACTTTTCTGACATGATCTAGAAAGTGAAAACATCTAAGCCATCCAAATAAAGTCTATTAAAACCCTAGTCACGTGAGAAGCACATGCAGCTAACAACCTTTGAAAAACAGCAGAACAGGATCTTCACAGAAGACGAATCCGCAGACCCTCTGTGAGCCATCTCAGAGGCTCTGCTGTGATAGACTTGTAGGTTCTTATTGTCAGAGGACCATTTTCCAGAACCTCTGTGAGAGACATCATAGGTTCTGTTGTACTTGACTTGCACGATGAAACAACTTCTGTTGCTGGTCCTCTGTTGTCTTCTGTGGAAGATACCCTTCTGTCAGCACTTGCAGAATACTTTTTCATACTTTTACATTAAGAGAATATTTAGAGCTAACAATCTCCCCCTAAGTATGAAAAAGTAAAATTGGACAAAAGATTGCAAGAAATGACTAATTGAAAGAATTACAAGAGGAGATTAAACTCATCCTCTGAAAAGAATTACATGAAAGAAATGAATTGAAAAATTGTTGCTCAGGCCTATACTATTACARAAGATTAGTCCACAGCAGAGTCTGGATAGTCATCTACGGCAAATTGCAGATCTGACTTGATRGTTCTGTAGACYTTGAATATCCACTCTCTGAAGGAGACTTGAACTTTRATTGCTTCCAGRATACCAGACACTTCRTCCRCCCTTAGATGCCCTMTGTGCACCTCTGCTGCCACTCTGTTGAACACCCACTCAAGGGACTCTGTCGAGTACTTGTTCACCTCTGTCGGATCAAAGAACCTTAGAATGTCATCCTTGTCCAAGAACACAAGCCCAAAGATGGGATTATGGACAATGGTGTTGGGATGACATATAAGTAACTAACTTGGCCTGTTCTTCAGAGGGGAAATCTTCAAGTCTGTTTGGGCCAACCTCATCGCGATATCGAAATCCTTCTGGCTGTACTATTTTACTTGAGCGCGCATTACTTCGATCAGCCTTCTGATGTAAGTCGAATAGCTTGACCTCCTCTCCATGTACTTGTCAAGAATTTTGTGCAAGAATATAAGGTCAAATACACAGAGGTTGTGGAGGTCAGCATCTGTGAACATGTAGAGGTAGCCGTCATCCCTCTTCACCACATATTGAGCATAAACGATGGTCTTCTTCAGCATAGTCCTTGGAGAAATGGTTTCAAGAGAAGTTATCACGTGCTCTGAGAAGACCTGCTCGCGTGGCCTTGTGAGTATTGAGAAGTTAAATTTTGCAACGGCAGAAGGCATTCCTGTAAGCTCTGGATCGTAAGGGGGGCTCTGTGTCCACGGTAGAGTAACGCCACCGCAGAATCTCCTCCACCGTGGTTACAGGCTCTGTGCGCACTTGCTGCATGGGAATTTTGCTCATCGATTCAAGGATCTCAGTAACCCTTCCTACTGTGGCAGAGCATCAAACATCGGCCTCTGGGTGGACCCCTCTAGTAGGATTGGCTTGACAGTTTCTACCAGAGTATCAAACATACTCGTGGACGTTTCCTCTTTCGCCATTTTGGAGGAAGAGCGTTCTCCAGCTATGGGGATAGGGGCTCTGCCCTTTCTTGCTTGTGCCTCTGCCAAAGACGCCTTTAACGCTCGAACTAGGACTGGGTCATCATACTCTTCTTCATTTATCTCTTCTGGCATCTCAGAGCTTGACCCCTTCTGTGGTGACTCCTCTACAGCTTTGCCCTTGCCTTTCCCCTTAGGCTTTGGAGATTTATCTTTTGAGAATAGGGCAGCTGCAGAGTCCACTATCTTTAGTGGTTTGGCAGAGGTTGTCTTCTTAGGCTCTTCTGCTTTCTTCTCTGTCTTCTTCTCCCCCTCATGACGATCATGGTCATCACCTCCTTGGTCGTCATGGATTTTGGTGGCTTTTGCTTTGCAAGAGGTAAGGGGAGCCTTCTTCAATCGCCTTAGAATCCTGATAGCCGCCTTCTCCATTTCTCAATCACCAACTCAGCATTCACATAAGCGTTGTTTATGTCGATCTCTGAGGCCCACTTCATTTTAGAGAGGCTGCAATAGATTTCGCTTCTGAGAATGTCACCCTCTTTGACAAGCTTTGTAGTGCAGTCTCTTATTGATTGGTTGGAAGCTCGGGCCTCTTTGGGGAGTTGGTCTGTATATTTGTGCACGATATCTTCTAGGGCTTCAACCATTGCGTCTAGCTCTCTGCGAGTGGCTAGATGGTTGATGTTTGCCCTGGAGGATTTAGAGTCTATGCCATAGGTGACCGCAGAGGAGAACATGCCTTTAATCTCTTCTTTGAAGGCAGAGTAGTCTGTGTAGCCGGCGGAGACGAAATCAGCAGCAAACTGGGCGGCCACCTCTGATAACTCTGTCTTCAGCTTCTAGATTGAGGAAGGGTTGAGAGACAGAGTGCTGAAGGCTTCTGCGAGGTCGTCTTTATGAAGGACAGAGCTCTGAAGGGCTGAAAGAGTCGCCTTSAGTTCTGAAGTTGTAGATGTCAACTCCTTCAGAGCCTCTGTGATTGGAGCAAACGCCTCTGTCGATGGTTGAGAGGTGAACAAGCTTTTCAACTCGTCCAACCTGTAGAATACCGCTGCGGCGAAGGTTTCTAACTCCCCCTTCATCACATAGGCATCCTTGGAACCTAGATCACCAACACATGGTGACCTAGTAATCTCGGAGTGTGAGACACCCTCAGGGACTGGTTTTTCGAAGTCAGCTCGGGGACTTCCACCAGATCCTCGAACATCTCCTTTTGGAGAACCTACCAGTGTTCTGTTGATATCTTTCCTAGTAGGTTAAGAGCCTAACTCGGCAGAGGGATCGAGTGAGGACTTTGGGCGTTCTAGACCCTCAGTCTCTGTGACTCTCGCATATGCCTCTGAAGCATACTTTGGTTGGTCACTCAAGTGTGGAGAGGCAACGGATGCCTCTTTGGGTTGTGACATGTCATTGGGCGATTGGACTATTTTTTTAAAACCAGCATCCTTTTGAGAGGATGTTGGAGTATGTTGTGGTTCCCGGGCTGTGCGTTCGACAGAGGACGAAAGAATGTCCTCTGCAATTTTAGCTTGGGTTGGGCTCAGCGTGTCCATGCCTTTTTCAATAGGGGATCCCTCTAGAACAGGGTCCCTTCAAACGTGGGTTGCACTGGGAGGGTGGCTAGGATGTGTGCCTTCGGCATCTTTTACTCCCTCTTCTATCTCCAACTCTTCCTCTTCATCGTCTAATACGACCTCTGTCCCCAAACTTCTGTTGAATTTGGAAGATAACATCTTGTATCTGCTCTGTTGGGGACTCGCGAACCACCTTGAGCAACCTTCTGGGCTTTGGAGTAGCCTCTGCAGGGCTCTCTTGAATTGTAGCCTCTGTGACCACAACCTCTACGGGTTGGGCCTTCTTCGATTTCTTTTTCTTAGTCTTTTGCAGAGGACTTCTTGGACCCTCTTCTTCTGCGGGTCTCTTCTTCCCTTCCTTTTTCACAGAAGAGTAAACACCCTTCTGTGTCTTCTTTGGCTTCTTTGGTGGGGGACTTGCTACTCTTGGTCTTTCCTCACTCACCTCTCTAGGCTCTGTTGGCTCCTCCCTTCTTCCCTCGACCCTCATTTTTTCCACTCTCTCTCCTAAGGGGATTCCTATGCGTGGAGGGGTTTCAGGGACCGGCTCTGGCCTCCTGTATCCACGTCTGTATGCTTTCCTATCTCCATGACTAAGGTATTTGAGCATGGCTTTAGATAGAGGTCTGGGACTTCTGTACCCTAGCTCATGCTTTGTCGGGTGGAACTCCTTCAATGGATACAATCTGGCGTTAGGCTCGGCAGAGGGCAGCTTCTCTGCAATCATTTCCCCAAAGACTAGGCCAAAGAACCTCTGTAGAATAAGGTTTGGATGATTGAGGTCCTCTTTGGCCTTCTTCTGCGCCTTCACTTTTG
>NW_020204529.1:0-1902 GCF_001531365.2 Cynara cardunculus var. scolymus
TGTTTGACAGTGTTAACGCAGCAGAAGTAATAAGAATCAAGCACTAAAGAAATCAATAAGAACACGATGAAGACGATTGATAAACACAAGAGAGAGCTTCAAAATGATTTTCAATTTAATGAAAATGTTAACAATTACAATACTGAAGCACAATGAAATACAAGGGCCTACGCTGCTATTTATACAAGCAAGTAACCGTTTCCTGACACGACCTAAAAGTAATTTAATCTAAGCCGTTCGATCAAAACAGATTACAGACAAGAACACGTGATAAACACGAGCAGCTAATAAACCTAAGTAAAAACAACTAAAGAAGATCTATACAGAAGACATGCTGCAGAACCTCTGTGAGACATGACAGAGGTTATGTCGTCTTTGACTAGTAGCAATGTCTATGCAGAGGACTAGTTTACAGAACCTCTGTGAGACACAACAGAGGTTCTGTCGCTTGAGCATCTTCTGTTGTTGGTCCTCTGTGGTCTTCTGTGACAGATCATCTTCTGTCAATACTCGCAGTTTACTTTTTCTATACTTTTACATTTAAGGAAATGAGAGCTAACACCCTGTTTGAGCTCTAGGAATTCCTTCTCAAGCTTTTGTTTCAGATCATCCGGACAGTATTGTTCGAAGAACAACACTTGAAATTCTTCCCATGTCGTTCTATCACGAGTACTAGGATCCATTGATCGATATGTGGCGTTCCACCAAGTGATTGCACGATCGGTAAATGTCGTTGTAGCATAACGTACTTTATCCTCCTCCTGCACCTAAACAATCCTGAAGATCTTTTCAGTGTTTTCGACCCATTGCATTGCAAGTACTGGGTCCGTCTGTCCCGAGAACTTTGCAGCCCCACTGCTTCTAAATGTTTTAAATGATGGCCGGTCCGACTTTGGTTTGGGTATGTCTTCATTAACCGGATTTGGTCCTTGGACAACCGGATTCTGAGCATTAACTGGATTTTGCACTTCAGATAGTTTTCTTTCAAACTCTATTCTTTGTTCTCGTAGGGCAGCCCGTGTTTGATCATTCATTATTTTCAATAAACTCTCAGTACGAGGTGATAGTTGGGCTTCATCGTCATTGTCCACATTTTCTTGGACATTCCCTTCTAAGTTGAGGTTGTCATCCCCAATTTCTTGAGTAACCGGCGCGTTGCTAGATGCATCGTGTTCAGACATCATACTGAAATTATAATACATATATATAGGGGTCCAATAATATTCTATCCCTTGTACCCCAAAAAATCCTAAGTCTCTCCTATTGGTCTATATCCCATATAATCATAACCTAGTCACTATGCAATGTCAATACCTAAGTTTGAGTCCAAATATCATTAATGATATCCAGTTCACTCAAACCACAGCTCTGGTACCATATCTGTAACATCTCGATTGAGCAAATCCCCAAATTACCAATTATATAAAATCTCCAATAAAATATAATTTATTGATTGTTAGGACGAAAAATTGATCCTAATTATTCTAAAAGTTTTATCAAAGCACTCGGGGCCAAGGATGGAAAATATGAAGATGCTGCTGAAATGACTAAGTATGGAGGAAGACCAGGACCCCTATGGACGGACTAGAGGCAGGCGATGGACCAGAGGCTGCTGAAATGACTAAGTCTGGAAGAAGACCAGATCCCCTATGGACCAGAGGCGGTGAAAATGGACTAGAGGCGATGTATTGGACCAAAGGCGATGAAAATGGACCAGAGGCGATGTATTGGTCCAGAGGCGATGAATTGGTCCAGAGGCGATGAAAATGGACTAGAGGCGATGAATTACTCCAGAGGCGATGAAAATGGACCAGAGGCGATGAATTACTCCAGAGGGGATGAAAATGGACCAGATGGGATGAAATGGTCCAGAGGCGATGAAAATGGACCAGAGGCGATGAA
>NW_020204529.1:1917-11187 GCF_001531365.2 Cynara cardunculus var. scolymus
ATGAAAATGGACCAGAGGCGATGAATTGGTCCAGAGGCGATGAAAATGGACCAACCCTTGGAAACACACAGATCTGGGCATAACATTAATTAACCTCAAAATATGGGATATTAATTTTCTAGAAAAACTTTGAAATATCCGTTCTATTTTAGTGATAAAACCACCTGAAACATAATTTCAAACCGGATATAACGGAGTTTTTACTTACAACCCGAATTATGTAGCAAAAGAATACGGGACAAGACTATATATAAGCTACACATACTACAGCTATGAGATACGGTAATAAGCTACTATTTACCCAAAAGCAAGATCGTAATCTTCAAGTTCCCCAATAAATCTTCAAATCACACAACGGGTTCTTTCTTTTTATCCGTCTTCTTTCCTGAGTGAGGTTGCCACTTAAATGGTAAGCCAACGCTTAGTGAGTTAAATAGTTAAGWATTACATATCAATATCRCACATGTTTATAAACATACATAATAAACTCTTATCAATAAAAGAGTTCAAGACATAATCTAAATGCAAACGGAGACTTACAAGAAACCGAGTGAACAATTACGTACCGGATGCTAAGATCATAGGATTCCATATTCAAATCACCATAATATACCATACCATTGATGCACAAAACAACAAGGAGATAGAATCAACAACCAAATATAATCAACAACGTTAAAATACCAATAATTATCAAGATTCAAGAGATCGAATCGGTAAACATAACGAATACAATGCATCACCCTGTCCTTCACCTCCCGGGCTCATGCCAAAGTCCGAGTCAGAATCATACATTACGGGAAACCTCGCACTGCCCGGCTTCCTCTACCGGGTATGTGCCAAGGTTCCCTACTCATTGCTCTTCCTCCTCTTCGAGCAATGAGTATTCACAACCGCAGAAAGTCTCACCCGTCCAACCCAGGATCTTGACTTTGCCATAAACTTTCGGCGTGCCACACGAAGTAGTACCCGTTCTATGGCCTACAATTCAAGGAACAAAACAACGAGTCCGGATTCGAAAAGCAAACCGATGTACCGAGATAGTAATATGGAATCGACTCAAGAGACGGAATCAAGGACAAATCAAGATCGTGTGACTCCATTCAAGACCAAAAACATTCATATGAAAATGTATATGTTCAAATCAATATGTAATAATTAACTATATAACTCACCGGGCAACCGTATAATACCGAAAAGCTCCGAATTGAGCTCACAAAGTAAGTCCAATCTACCACACTTAGACTGCTTCCAAAGTATCAAACTATGTTTTAATTACCCCCTGGAGTAAATGTACAAAATCTCATAAGCAATCAATATAATAAACTCATGATATACACATATCCTATTTGAACATTTTACTTAGATTTTTATGTACAGCTGCTGCATGCATAACTATTTTGCCAATTTTAAGCTCGAATTCATGCCTTGATCATAAAATAAGAAATAAACTAGACTCAATTATCTAACTAAAGAAATTAGCCTCACCTCATTTGGATATTTCTATGATTTTATACATTTTTTCAAATCTGCACACTTTCAATGCATCTTTAAGTCAACATTCTCATTTTCAAACATTTTTCTCAAACCATTTCCATTCCAAATTATTCCAACTTCTGAATCTCAACTTAATATAACATATTTGATATAAACAACCAAAATCCAACCTTTATTTTATCATTTATATTATCTCCCAAATCATTGACTTAATCAAGTCAAAGTTCATATGATGAACTTGCATAARTCTTGATAATCTCTTGAATCTAATGACCATTTCATGCCATAAACACTAACATGCACTCATTTTATACACTTAAGATCAAACCCATATGAAACCCTAACTCTAACTCAACATGCAATCCATATAACAAGAATGTCAACCAAAAACAAGTGCAAAAATAGATTATACCTTACTTGATGATCAAATCCTTCAAAGATCTTGTAATTCCTCTTTGATTTGAGTTGAATCAAGCCTATGTGTGTGAAAATCGCACCTCCAGTGTGTGTGTGAGTTTTGGACTAAAATGACAAGAAAAATAGGCCAAAAATCCAATTTATAATGCTAAAACTCGAGTTGGGCCGGGTTGGCCCAACTAGGTACCCATTTTGACCATCAACACTTACATTATTCATAACTTTTCGTTCGGACCTCCATTTTCTATGAGGTTTTCGCCTACACGTTCATAAAGAGATAATCTATAAAATCCAGCAACAATATTCCAGAAAATATCTCCCAAGAAAATCAGTTTTACGTATCTATTTGACGTAAWWTTTTYYCAAATCMTCTAATATACTCCTAAGAAGTATAATTCTAAAATTTCAAACCTAAACTCCCACTAAATCATAAGTTCTCTTTAACCTAATAATTAAATATACTTAGCAAATAATTTGGGCATATTAGAAATTGGATGTTACAAGAACAATTGTTTTTGCTATTCTTAATATCAAACAATTCATTTACTGAATATCTGTGTACAATATTATTCAATGCTGAATTATTTAATAAAGAATCAGCAAAACTTTTCTTCTTCTGTTGATTTGATGATTTATCTTCATCTATCACTTTCCACACCTTTTTAAACTTCAATGTATTATTTGAAATAGGAGAAATAAAATCATTAGATTTAAATGAACGATTAATCTTTTGTTTAAATTTCTTTTCAGTAAGCTTCTTTTGTTTCTTCGAATTCTTTTTATAATACCAATTCTCATAAACAGGCTTTTTATTGAAAGTGTTTTTAAAATCTGAAGTTATTTCGGAATCCCCAGTCATTTCATTTTTTTAATTATAAAATCATCATGACTGGGAAGTTTCTTCGAGAAATCAAACTGAGATATCTCTTCGTATAAACAAGTATCTGAATTCAAGATGTCAGAAAAATTTATTTCTTCATTTAAAACTATTAAGTCTTCTGATTTAGAAGTGCCACTTAAAGATTTTGAACACGAAAAATATTCAGACTCAATTCGTTCCGATTTGACTTTAAAATTTTCTAAATTTTCAATTTTATTTAGAAATTCTTATTTTTGTTTGTTAAATGAAAGCCTTTTGTCATTTAAAATTTGCTCTAACTGAACCACTTGTTTTTCCAGAATTAAAGATGGTGTATAAAGTTTTGGTTCAGCAGGTTTAGATTCAAGCTCTGCTTTTGAATAACTATGAAAATAATCTGTCGAAAGTGCAGAGACTTGTGTTTTATAGCTATCATTTAGATTTGTATAGTCAAATGGAGCTTGCATTTTGTTTTTTCTTTTTTTGTTAAAATATTCTTGTTCTTCGACTTCATCAGAAGATTTTGTAAATTTAATTTTAAACTCGGGACCACAGTCAAGATATTCAAATTTATACAGGGTTGGGGTAAAATATAAAGATTTTTCTAAACGATTTAGATTTTCATACCCTAACCCTTCCCGAGGATTAAAAAAATCTTGTTTCAGAAGGTTTGTTTAGAAAAATCATTTGATCAGTTTGCTCTCTCTTATATAACTTTTCTCTTTAGCTTTCAATTTTTCATTTAAATCATTAATTTGTAACTCAATCTTACTTATTTTAACAATTAACTTTTCATTCACCAACTCTAAAGATTTATATTTGTCCTTTGTATCAGATAATTCAAATTTTAAGATGTTGGATTTTTCATTAAAATATTTTGATTAAGATAATAAAGATTGTGCCCAATCAAAATTTTCAGCATTTTCATCAAAAAACTTGATGTATTTTTTTTTTTTGCGTTTCTAAATCTTTTTGAAGATTATTTGTACGCTATTTTTCAGATTTTAATTGTTGCTGAAAACTTTGAAGTTTGAATATCATCTTTTGCATCTGATGCATGCATGAATTTTCCAATACCTCATCATTTATTTCAGCACTCTCCTCTTCATACTCATCAGAAGAGTCTGTTTCAGTTCTAGCCATCAGACAAATGTGAGCCACAACTTCTGACTCCTCATCCTCATCAGTGATGTTCAGAAAATGGTCATCTTCAGCCATCAATGCCTTTCCCGCATCTCTTTGTTTTGACAGAAGAAACTTATTCTTGTAATAGTCGGTATTTCTTGAAACAGCTTTCGGCAATTAACCACAAAATGTCTCAATTTGCCACAGTTGTAGCTTTTGGTGTTCTCGCCTGCCACTCCTTTAACGAACTTCTTCTTTTCTTCAGGTTTCTTCTCATACTTCTTCTCGTATCTCTTTTCATCATACTTCTTCTTTTCTCCAAATTTATCTTTAAACTCATATTTAGAACCCGAAGAAAATCTTTGATTGTTAGAGTGCGGTTTCTTCTGAAACTTCTTCTGAAAGGCTTTGGTTAGCATTGCCATTGCCTGTTTGATTTCATTCATTTCTGAGTTAGAGTCAGAACTGTCACTACTTTCACTTGATGACTTGCTTGTCTGAATAACCTCTTTAACCTGCTTGCCAGACATAACCTTATTCTTCTTTTTCGAAACAAAGGCCAAAGGATCAGTAACTTCCTTTTCCTCTTTCTTCTTCATATCTCTGACCTCTAAGACATCTTCCTCATTTCGTTTCAAAGTTTCATAAACCTCATGTATGTCAATATCAGACAAGGATTTATTATATCTGATATTGTTTGCATAAGGTTTCCACTCTTGTTGCAGATTACTGAGAAATTTAACTTTTATTTCAATTACAGTCTTAGAAATGCCATTCTTTGTAAGCTCATTCAACAGTCTGGTCAATCTTTCATATACATCATCAAGACACTCTCCATCTTTGGCTTTAAACTCTTCATATGCTGTGATGCAGTTGGTGATCTTTAACTGAGTTCCAACTTTGGAGCCCATCATTATCTTCTCGATTTACTTCTACATGCTATGACCAAAAGCTTTGTAGCTGTCAATACTGGTATATATGTCATTTGTAAGCGCCTACATCATGTAAGATTTGTATAACACATCAACATGTGCTCTTTCTTTTTCCTCAACAGTATATCTGGATTTTTCTTTAATCACTCTTTGAGCAGGCGTGTTCTCTACTAGAATAGCAGGAGTTTCTCTCCAGAACACTGTTGGTCCTTCCATTAGTGATTCCATAATCAGCTCTCCTTCTTTCATACGTTCAATAAAATTGAGAAATCCATCTCTCCACTGGTTGTAATGTCCTCTGAAAAGTACTGGCGGCTTGGTATTAGTACCAATTGTCATTGTTTCTTTTGAACTCATGTTATCTGATTAAAGTGATATTGGATCTTTGTAGTTCAAAATTTGATTTGAAAGATTAAAATTCAGTAATATATCAGGAATTCGAACGAAAGAAATTTTCAACCATTCAACACTTAGAAAAAAATTCAACACTTAGCCTTATCCGGATTAGAAGTCTGCACAAGTTTATTCGGATTAGGAGTTCAGACAACTAAGTTTGTCAAAACTAAGCAACTCGCACAGGTTATCCGGATTAGATATCCGGACAAAACACTTAGCCAAATTTACACAAATCACAAATCACAATACGGTCAAATCACAAAAAGTCAACAAGTCAACACATGTAATCCGATCAATGCAATATACGATTTAAGAAAGTCAAACAATCAATCCGTTCAACTATCAAAGTCAAACTTCAAAATTCGCTTGTGAAAGTCAAAGTCCACCCAAATATAGTCAAAGTCAAAAACCGATCACAGATTAAATCGTACAAATTCACAATATGATTAAATCGCTTACAATTTCAATCGAATAAAGACTAAATCGCAGACAATATCAAGCGGTTTATTACTAAGTCGCACACAGTTTCAAGCGGTTTAACACTAAATCGCAGATAGAGTTACTCGGATTAATGCTAAATCACACACATCTATAAGTGGTTTATAAGCGAATCGCACAAGAATATAGCACAAATTCACTAAGTAACAAATCGAACAAAGAGCTATGCAGTTTATCCTAAATCAAACAATGAGTTATACGATTTATCTTCAAGCAAAAACACAATTTTATCAACTTTTCATCGAAATTTTGGATCAAAACTCAAAAAATTATGAACTTTTTGAACAAACAGAAAGTTTTCGTAAACTCAAAAATCTGTCAAAAATGTCTCAAAACTTGATTCAAATGCAAAACAGTGTGAATCAATTATGTTCAGATTGTAATTACGAACTTAGTAATCCAAATTTTAACAATTACCACTGAATTATTGTGTGATTAGAGAATAAAATGATCAAATCAGCCAAGAACTTCAAGAACACAGGCGATGAACTTCAAGAACATAGCGATAAAACAGTGAAAAATTTCAGATTTTGTGCGAAAATCCTCGAAAAACGTGTAAGCCTTCAATCAAATTGCTGCTCCTATGCTCTGATACCAATTGTAATTCCCTAAATATCAATCAAATCCGATAATCTTCAAAGTAGAATCAATAGTAGAGAGAGATTTTCACCAAAGCTTAAATGTATTTCTTGAGAGAATGATTACAAAATGATTAGCAACACTAAACTGAAATTAAACAACTAATCTCTTATTTATACTAAGAGAGCATTAACCCTAACTATTATAAAATAAGAGAAACAACTTGAATACAACATATTAGCACAATATTGAACCCAACACATCCTCATCTTCAAGGTCCAAGCATCAAGAATCTGACGTATGTTCATTTGAATTATCGCTTATATCATAGCTAGGATGATCGTTACAATCATCACTACAATCAGATGTCATTCTTTAAATAAGAATAACAATGACTTCATCACCATTCACAAATGAAAACAAATCCTATTATATTTTAGTAAGCAATTCAAAACCTCAATAACATTATTGAGCACATAATTTTTTGTTTAATCACTGGTTATATATCCGTGAAATGTGGTGGAATACAAAATTCAAATAAATGTAAGCAAAAATTCATAGTATAAATATGTTTTTTCTTTTATAAAATAGTATGTATATAATTAGTTCCATCATATGTAGAATGTGAGAATGGTTAGAAAAGGAAGTGGTATTATGACTATCAAAACATATTTTCTAATACTAAAAAGGTACTTGCATAATACAGCGAAATATATCTCGATTTTAATATTTTATTTTATTTTTTTGGTCTCTATCGATGTTATAATACGAATTTATGTGGTTTTGAGCAAACAATATTGTTTTTCTTAATAAAATATAAATTTGAAGATATCATAAAAATTAAAAAAATATAAAGTTCTCATTTTTTGTATAATTTTTTAACTCAATTTTTTATTATAATTTAATTTAGGTCTAATCATGAAGTAATTTATTTTTGTTTTAGTAATATAATTTTTATAAAGATAATAACTAAATATTTTATGTTAAAACTCAATAGTTATCATAATTATATTTTAGACTTTATATTTAAAATAATAATTTATATTTATCTACAATTAATTACACGAATTCAAACATGGAGCTTAATAAGTTATACTTACGCACATTTTACTTGTAATCTTGAATTTTAAGCAATATGTATCAATAAACAGTGTTTCATGTATAAAAGATGACTTTTAAGAGTTTTTATCAAATACTTTATAATATACTAATGTTTGTTAAGAGTCTACATAGACACTAAAACACATCCTTATAAAAAACAAAAAAGGATATTGTAAGGCTTCGTTTTCACATCAACTCCTTATGATCCACATTCAAGAATATATCCTGGCACTTCATATTTGTATATCTAATTAACCCTTAAATAATCAAAAAGTAAGGGTTTGTTTACCAAACACTTATTCGGTAAGCGCTTATAACCGGTAAATTTAACACTAGCATTTACTTACCGGATAAGATTTTAGTCCACCAAAACAGTATCGTATGCAACAATTTACCTGGTAAGCGCTTACCGTGGTAAGATTCGCCGTCTTACTTACGCGGTAAGACTCTTGGTTTTTGTCTCGCTCTTACTTGGTAAGATTCTTGATCCTTACCATATTCATCCAATAAGATAAAATGACTTAATGTTCACTTACTCGAGTAAGCGTTTAGTAAACGACCCCTAAGTTGTCTTTAAAAATTCGTAACAAGTAATAACTGGTTATAATAACCGGTTATGTTTTTAGTAACCGAATTTGCACATTTTGTGACATTTATCTTTTAAAAATAAAAAGTAAAAATAACTTAATAAAATAAAAATAAATAACAAAAAGAGTTTAGAAAGCCGCGTAGTACATTGAGAAAGCAATTGCAAATTTGCAGCTTGAATAATTCAATTCATTTTACCCTTGAAGAAATAACAAAACCAAACAAACCCATATGTCTTATCCAAAGGGGGATATGGGTAAGATGTATACAGATCTAATATTTATTTCAAAAAGTAAAGAAATTGTTCCTGTAAAGAACTATAAGGACAACCAACTTGTGAAAGTGTGTGAAATAAATAAAAAAGATGGATGATAAAATCTTTTAAAAACTGATTAAAAGTAAGCATTTACGTACAAATAGAAACAAGAACAATAAAAACATATACTTGATCTACAAAAATCCAATTCAGAAAGAAGTAGGAACCTGACCCATTTTTAACGAGTGAGACTTGACAAAGAAATCAAGAACAAGCAATCTGGCTCGTTTGTAGAATTGAATTGATTACTGATTGGATAAAACAAGGAAACACATGAAACCAAATAGATGAACATGATTACATGTGAACATCAAAATCATTGAAGGGGTAATCAAAGTTATTACTCCAAACAAGAATTATAAGATCTAATTGTGCAATGAATCGAGTCAAAAACATGGTTTTAGTCCATAAATCAAGATTCTTGTTTAAGCAAGTAATTGTGTTGCTTATAGAATTCACACTGTTTTGACTGTTCTTCTAAAATAGAGCAACAAATAGTTGCACCATGGATATAACTCTCATTCTTTAAGATTGTTTACTGGTCACAAGAAGCAAACATTGCACCATGGTAAAATATTTTGGTGTCTTTAATGATAAGTTCCCAAGGACTTTAACTAGTATACAAGACCTCAGATATATTATTTGTGGTGCTCTTAAAAGCATTAAGAAAGGATAGACGATTAAGCAAGGTGCTCGTGGCACTAGAGTAAAAATATGAGTAAAATTAGATATGGTATCGTTCACATATAATTACTTGGGGTTTAGGGATGTTGATCCTCTCTCTCGGTGATTTGATGATAATCCCTTTTTCCTTTCGATGTATTTCTGTATCTGTAATTTCAGTTCCAGCGATCATACACTGAGCTTGTTCAGTGATCGCTGAAGAACTTGTTTTGAAATTCATTCAGAGACAACGATACTTCAAGAAAACAACACTCACACCAAAGATCCTTCAGCAAACG
>NW_020204530.1:0-1976 GCF_001531365.2 Cynara cardunculus var. scolymus
TTCATTGAATATTCAAGATTTGTAGAACATTATATTTCCTCGGAATCTAGAAAAGTGGAAAGGTATATTTGGGGATTGAAACCATCAATCCGAGAATTTGTCATAGCCATGAATCCRGCTACATTTTCATTGACCGTTGATGCAGCGGAGGTAACAGAAAGAACAAGAACAGACAAGAAGAAGGGAAAGAAATAAAAAATAGGAAATGGGAAGTCCTTCAACCGGATACAAAGGACCAAAGGTTGTAAAGCATGGAAATAGGCCCACACAAAGATTCAATGAAAGGACTTGTCCCCGATGTCATCAAGTTCATTAGGGAGAATGGATGATTGAGCCAAGGAAATGTTATAAATGTGGTGAAACAAGTTATTTGTCGAATGTTTGCCCAACAGTAAAAATTGTCCACAATTGAAAGCCCCACATTTTACCATGGGGAGCAATACATCAACAGGCCGAGGAAGAGCAAATATGGGCAGAGGAACAACGGGTGGGGTGCGGGGTCGATCTTTTCAAATGACCAAACATGAAGCAGAAACTACACCCGATGTAGTAACAGGTACATTTTTCGTGAACTCTTTACATGCTAAAGTGTTATTTGACTCGGGTGCAAACTTCTCATTTGTATCTCCATCATTTGCCTTATGTGCTCATATGAATTCTATGCCACTTGACAATAAGTTAGTAGTTGATACTGCTAACAGTCAAGTACCTGTGAGATATATGTTTAAAAACTGCACTATCATGATTGAGGATTGTGAGCTACCCATTCGATTGTTTCCCATGCTTATGAAAGAATTTGATGTGATAGTAGGGATGGAATGGTTGGCAGAAAATAAGGCCAGCATCGTTTGCGATAAAAAGATGATTAGAATTATGTTGCCTGACAGAGGGACAGTCGTAATTTATGGTGATCATCAGGATCATCGTACCAGTTTGCTATCTGTAATGAAAGCTAGAAAATGTATTCAAAAGAAATACCAAGGATTTTTAGCTTATATAATTGATGCTAAGAAAGAAAAGAGTAAGCAAGAATTAATTCCGGTTGTCAGTGAATATCCTGAAGTCTTTCCAGAAGACTTGTCAGCGCTACCTCCAGATAGAATTATTGAATTTGGGATTGATTTGATACCTGGAGCAGCACCTGTAGCAAAAGCACCGTACAGATTAGCTCCATCAGAATTAAAGGAACTGGTTACGCAATTAAAGGATTTGTCAGGCAAAGGATTTAACAGGCCAAGTACTTCACCATGGGAGCTCCAGTTCTGTTTGTGAAAAAAAAAAGATCGCACTATGCGTATGTGTATTGATTATCGAGAGTTAAACAAACTGACCGTAAAGAAAATTGTTGGACCGATACTAGGGAACCGCCCACATGATATTGTCCGCTTCGGGCTGTCCCTCCCGGCAACAACCTCTCACGGCTTTAAAACACGTCACTAGTAGGAGTAAGATCCCCCCTTCCTTATAAGGAAGACGAATCCCCCTAGCCTCACCGATGTGGGATGCTCCTTCATTGCTACAGGAGCGTTGGGTTTAAGAATCGCGGATTTGACCGGCTCGAGGGAACGATGAGGCGGAAGTCCCAACATCCCCCCCCCACATTGGTGCGGCCCTAGCTCTGATACCAATTGTTGGACCGATACTAGGGAACCGCCCACATGATATTGCCCGCTTTGGGCTGCCCCTCCCGGCAACAACCCCTCACGGCTTTAAAACGCGTCACTAGTAGGAGTATGATCCCCCCTCCTTATAAGGAAGACGAATCCCCCTAGCCTCAACGATGTGGGATGCTCCTGCATTGTTACAGGAGCGTTGGGTTTAAGAATCGCGGATTTGACCGGCTCGAGGGAACGATGAGGCGGAAGTCCCAACAAACAAATATCCATTGCCTAGGATCGATGATTTGTTTGATCAACTGGTAAGAGCCAGTTACTTCTCAAAGATTGATTTGCGATCAGGATACCATCAGTTGAAAG
>NW_020204530.1:2341-6746 GCF_001531365.2 Cynara cardunculus var. scolymus
CCTTTGACGAAATTAACTCGAAAGAATGTTAAATTTCAGTGGGAAGAAGAACATCAGAAAGCCTTTCAGTTATTAAAAGATCATCTTTGCAATGCTCTGCTACTATCATTACCCGATGGAACTGAAGACTTTGTGGTATATAGTGATGCATCGAAGTTGGGTTTAGGCTATGTCTTGATGCAAAAAGGCAAAAGTCATATCATATGCATCTCGACAATTAAAATATCATAAAAAGCACTATCCAACTCACGACATGGAATTGGCGGCCGTGGTTTTTGCTTTAAAGATTTGGCGGATTACCTATTGGGAACGAAGTGTAAAATTTATACAGATCACAAAAGCCTACAACACTTGTTCAACCAGAAGGATCTGAATATGAGGCAGGGACGATGGATTAAATTAGTTAATGACTATGACTGTGAAATTTTGTATCACCCAGGAAAGGCTAATGTTGTTGCCGATGCTCTGAGCCGTAAAGAGAGAAGTGGAATGTCACACCCCGCTAAAGCGGAAACACGAGATGCAACAGGTAAGCGAGTCATAGCAACCGTTAATAAATAACACTTTTCAATTTTTCAATATAAAACGTGTTTAACATCATAACCAAATTTTTTTTTGACAAATACTTCTTTTACAAAAACTTCCATTTCGAACTTAATCTGTTTTGCCACGAGTATGCTCCCAAAGGACTTCATTTCTTACTTGTTACCTGAAAAGCATGGAACATAAAACGAGTCAACTACAAAGAGTTGGTGAGCTCACGGGTTTTCATATGCATAAATGATAGTCCAGAAATCATACAAACATTAAGCAATCTTCAAGAATCATGATGAACATCAAAGATGGAACGAATATGAACAAAGGATGATTAGATTGATAGAGAGAGAATATTACAGCACTAATCTTGATAAATCTGCTAATGACGATTGTTAATTACAATTACGAGGAAATCACTATTTATACTAGGAAATTGTAATGGCTAAACTATTACAAAACAATTACACTAAGGAGAAATTTGAATACAACATTAAAGCACAAACTTGAACCCAATATTCTCCCCCTTTGGATTCAAGTTTGGACCCTTGTGAATTTCGTTTTGCGCAGTCCAAGGATTTTCTCTAACCTTCTCAGAGCATTCCTGTACTGAATCTTCTCCTCGAGCAAATTTATGGCGTTGACAAGCAAGTATCTTTCTTTGGCATTCATCCGTTCAGATTCCATTGCCTTATCATCCATCACCCTTTTCAAGTCAAGTGCCCTCCTTACTAGCTTAATCGTACCGTCAGAATACTTATTCAACTCACTGAATCTCATGAACTTTTTGACTTAAAGTTGAGCAAAGTAAATAACCCCAAATTCTAGAATTTCAAGCACCATGTAAACTGGATAGCCTTCAATGTCTTCTAAATCTTGATTAGGTCTTTTGAGGTTGATGATTCGTTGACTGTCTTCAAGACCCATTTGAATATCAATGACCATTGACAGCTTTACATGATTTCGAATGAATCTCTTAATAGCATCCAGAGCTACCAGTTATCCTTCCTTTCTAATTGTCATGTTCTTTAGTTCAAAGTACATGTATTCGAGATCATCCAAATATAAGTTCGAGAAATCAGCTTCGCTAAATCTCCAGATCTGGCCATCCTGCCTTGTAACTGTAAACACAGGATACCAGATTCTTAACAGTTTCTGAGCATCAATTTGTTTGATCGTGACGATTCTATRTTTTGTACGAACTTGACTGATAGGCTKACACTTGGCTTTCAAAAGGTGACGATATTCAATTCGGTAATCTTTTGGCTTTTTGTGAATTCCAAGAACTCTGTCACCACTAAGCAATTTTCTGTGACGAATGAAGATCCCAAAGTAGATATCTTTCAAGTACGGCTCTCGGATTCTTTCACGATCATAACCAAAAAAGTTTTATCTGATGTGAAAAGGAATGTAATTCTTTGAGAAAATTTCGGTAGGATCAACAATTTCTCTTTGAACACTGACTTCAGGCACATCTGGTAAAGCAACAGTAGACGATTCTGGAATAGTCTGACGATCAGCTTGAACGGGAAAAGCTGGATCTTCTTTATCTAAGTCAACTTCAAAATCAAAATAAATTCCAGTTGTTTCGTCAATGTTATCAAAATCTTCACCTAAATCCTGCTCTCCACCCAGAGTAGTAAAGAAAGCATTGTTGAACCCTACATTGGCAGACAAGTCCATTAACAACCTTGTTTCTACTGTGGAGTCCGCCTGCTTTTCAACCATTGGCTCGATCCTTGGACTTGTCTCCACATCTTCATCTTCAATAACAACAGCCTCAATTATTCTTTCCCGAACTGTTTCTGGGGCAGAACCTTCAGTAGTTACGTCCTGAGCTAATGACTCTTCACCTATCCTTGCACCTAGTTGAGATGTCTCAGCCAATCTCTGTCTTTTCATCTCCCCCTCATGACTATCAGGATCATCCTGATCGTCATGTCTTCGTTTAAGAGATGTGGCTTGAGACTTGCAAGTTTCTTCAAGTATAGATATCCTTTCAACAAGAGCATCCATTGAACATTTCAGATCTTGGGAATGAGATGTGATTAAGTTGCTGACTTTAGAAAAACTAGCTTTAATCACATCCTGAAAAGTCAAGAACTCTGAGSCTCTAATTACAGGGTTAGTATCAATTTGTTGGCATAAGAGACCAACCAAATCTGCATCTTCAGCGTCTTCACTTTGAGAAGCCATCAACTTAGCATATAGAAGAGATTTCAGCTCGTCCACCGATTGATCTGGTACTGACGGTTCAGGTACAGGTGGTGGTGATGGCGCAGATGGTGGTTCATCTACAACAGCTTCTTTACCCTTCAACAATCTCTTCAAACTAGCGACTTGAGCGTCAAAGTTTTCTTGAACAGCCTTTAGGGCGCCGTCCAAATATTCCCTTGACACAAAGTCAGGTAAGCTCACACCTGGTTCACGTAGAATACCAGTTGAAACAACAGTTGAGTAAACTGCTGTGCCTGCGTTCAATGTTGGCATAATATTAGCATTGGTAGGACTTCCGACCTGTCCTTGTGAAATGTCAAATGACATCACTCCGGTCGTTCCAGCTATTTCACTAAGAACTGCACTTGGAGCAACAGATGCTCCTGACTCATGTGTACCTAAGTGTATCGGCTCTAGACTCGAGGTGCACAAAATCAAAGTCGTAGGCTCGGGCAGCGGCCTACTTGTTTCAATAACTACATTCTCCGATTGAGAAGTAATTAGCGTATGAGCTAAATCCCCATGTGAAATTGAAATAATTGGTTGTTATGAACCAATTGAGTAGATAGGAGGGGTGTGCAAATGCATAGTTGGGTTAGCTATGTTTGCTTCAATACTAACATTCAACACATGAATGTCAATAGTAGATGTGGTTGCCCGGCTAAGTGTTTCGGTTTGGGAAGGAGCTTGATCTTCTTTTTCTGCTCCACTCACACCCTCTCCATTTTCTTTTTCTTCCCTTTCTCTCAATCGCTCTTCATTTTCAACTTCAACTCTCTCATCTTCTCCTTCATTTGATAAATCTTGAAGAATGCGATCATAATCATCACATTCATCAACATTAAATGATAAAGAACGTAGACTCGGACAAGGTTGCTGAGCTGAATATTCCGGAAAGATCGTAGCAAGATCGTCCACAAACGTTCCAACAGGAATATTCTGAGCGTTTGTTCCATCATCATCATCATTTTGATCATCACCAAATATTTTAATACATAAACCAAATATTTGCAAACTTATGCGAATCTTTTGCACTTAATAAATGTAAATCTTCCACGATGTAAGAACTTGAGACGCTACTGAGCCTTACCTGACCAACGTACCCCATTATTTTACGAACGACCATAAGTAGCACGTACACTTACTTAGGTCCCACTGTTCATAGTAGTACAAATTCAGCAGTGGTCCAAATTCCACATGATTAGACCAAGAAAACATATTTTCTGGATGGGACTGTCAACACAATAGCGGCTATCCACAATACCACGTCCCGAGAACGTGCCCGAGTTAACAAGTAGCGTTTACGGACGGGGCCTATATTTGGAAAATATACTCTCAAGCACATCAATTTAGCATTTATTTCATAGTGCAATAACAGTCAGTATTTCATGACATAATAAACTTGACTAAATAGTTCTTTAGTCCGATGGTTTCAAACAAAGCTTGACTAAACAGTTCTTTAGTCCAATGGTTTCAAACAAAGCTTGACTAAACAGTTCTTTAGTCCGATGGTTTCAAACAAAGCTTGACTAAACAGTTCTTTAGTCCAATGGTTTCAATAAAGCTTGACTAAACAGTTCTTTAGTCCAATGGTTTCAATAAATAAACATGCATAGTTTGCTTACTCACATGCTTTTCCCCCAATAAAATAGAC
>NW_020204530.1:6876-11023 GCF_001531365.2 Cynara cardunculus var. scolymus
TTTAAGTTGATATTTTATTATTTATTCTAAAAATAGCCCAAAAATAATATATTAAAAGAAATTGAAATCCTATTCTCAAAAGCTGATTTTTGGACAGATTATACATTCTGTTCCAATATTTTTTTTTTTGGGTTTACCAAATTCTAAAAGTAGAACCTTCCAAAAGTCATTTTTTATGTCCATTTTTTACATCATTACAATCATGAGCTAAGCCGACATTTTCCAAATAGCAAGGAATTTTAGTGGGTTTATGTCCCTCATATATACCCTACAATCTCGAGTTACACAACCCCCAAAACAGATTGCACATTCAACGAGTGACAGTCGTTTTGGGGTCTAAACTCATCATTTTTCAAGAATTTTAACACCACTTTCCAGATAGCAAAAATAAGTAAAATCTCCAGAAAGATTATTTCCCAATTCTATTGAGTTTTTGAGGAAGATAGGGTAGATTAAAGATGCATGCAAGACCTTATCATATTCCGAAGTATACCTTTCATGAATAAACTCTACATGCAAACGATTTTTCCCCTACTTTAGTAAAAATCTGAGAATATGGATCATAGATTATCGTCCATTTGAAGATATTTTCATGTCTGTGACTCATAATCTCCCCCCTCATACTTTCCAGAAGTTCGCTGCAAGATCGGGATGTAGGAGAAGAAGGATAAAGACTTTTAATGATTTGCAAAAGTAAGATAACTAGTATCATACCTTTTTTTCCTTATAATCTTGGGAATCTTCAAGATTGACAGAATTCCTAAGCTTCCTTGATGATGGAATCGGCTGGAGGGTGATTGATTTTTAGAGAGAGATGAAAGGGTTCTCAAGCTGTCGATATTTTGGATAAATGAGAGTTTTTCAAAGGTAGTGGGTTATTTATATGAGGATTTTTAAAGAAAGAAGTGGGCTGGCCCCTCAAGGCACAAACCCAATAAAACTTTTTATTATTTTCAAATTAACTATAAACCCACTATAATCTACCCAAACATAAATAAAATGACATTACTAATTTCAAAACTCCGTCTTTTAATAAATTATGTGGACATTCAAATGAGACTTTTGTATTTTAATTTTAAAATTTTATAATATCAACTTTCTTTTATTTGGAACGTTTCTAAAATATTTGGCATTACACAAGTTAACTTTATCAATTGCTTGCTAAGGCGGATCTTCCAAGCTAAACTTTGGTAATGAGTCAGATGTACTCTAACCACCATGACTAGATCCTAATATATTTATATTTCTAAATATAGGATCTATAATAAAGTGCTAACCTGAAACTCTAAAATGACAGAATGTCACAGTCTTCCCATGTCAAAAAAATTTCGTCCCGAAATTTATTCGTCAACCTCAGATCATGACCTGCTTGCCAACAAATGGGGATATTTGCTTTTCATGAAATCTTCTCTTTCCCACATGAACTCTGGTCCATGCCTCGAAGTCCAACACACTTTTACAATCGGGATCTTGCTACGCCTCAATTACTAGTCTTTATGGTCGAATATTTCAATCGGTTCTTCAATGAAACGTAACCGTTCATTAATTTGAATGTCTTCCAAAGGTAGAACCAATGTTTTGTCGGTTAAACATCTCTTAAGGTTTGATGCATGAAATGTATCATGGATGGCACTCAGCTCTGGGGGTAAGCTTAGTTTATATGCAACCGGTCCTACTCTTTCAAGTATTTCCAATGGACCAACATACCTTGGGCTAAGCTTTCCTTTCTTTCCGAAGCGTACAATCCCTTTCCATGGAGATACTTTCAAAAGGACTTTATCACCCACATGAAATTCCAATGGTTTCCTTCGGTTATCGGCGTAGCTCTTCTGACGATCTCTTGCAGCTTTAAGCCTTTTTTGGATGATTGAGATTTTGTCGGTTGTCTCCTGTATAATGTCAGGCCTAGTCAGCTGTCTGTCACCAATTTCCAACCAGCTGAGTGGGGATCTACACTTGCGCCCATACAAGGCTTCATATGGTGCGCACTAGATACTGGTGTGATATCTATTGTTGTAGGAAAACTCAACCAATGACAGATGAATATCCCGACTGCCCCCAAAGTTTGTCACACAGGCTCATAACATATCCTCTAGCATTTGGATTATCCTTTCCATTTTCCCATCCGTCTGAGGTTGATAGGAAGTGCTCAAGTCCAGCCTCGTGCCTAGTGCCTTTTGAACTGATTGCCATAATCGCAAAGTAAAACGACTATCTCTATCTGATATGATAGAAATAGGTACTTCATGCCGCGATACGATTTCATTGATATATAACTGAGCAAGCCTTTCCGTACTAAAGTCTTCTCGAACAGGTAAAAAGTATGCGGATTTTGTAAGTCGATCTACTATGACCCAAATTGAGTCATATCCTTTCCTAGTTCTGGGTAACTTTGTAACAAAATCCATTGATATCTGATCCCATTTCCATTGGGGAATCCCTGGTTGCTGAAGAAGACCAGATGGTTTCTAATGTTCAGCTTTTACCTTTGCACAGGTTAAACATCGACTTACATGTAAAGAAACGTCCTTTCTCATTCCTCGCCACCAGTAATATTCTTTTAGCCCTTTGTACATCTTATTGGATACTGGGTGAATAGAGAATCTAGAGCGATGGGCTTCCTCCAGAATTGTCGACCGGAGGCTATCGTTCCTTGGTATCCAAACTCTATTTCTGAAGTAACGCACCCCATCTTCTCGAATTTCGAATTCCTTTCCTAAGTGATGCAGGGTTTCGTTCTTCAGATTTTCCGATTTCAATGCCTCTTCTTGAGCTTTGAGAATTTGCATTATTAGGTTGGTTTGGACCAACATTCCCATGGCTCGTGCCCTTTATGGTTTCACCCTTTCTTTCCAGCTTAAGGCGTCTGCTACCACATTAGCTTTTCCCGGGTGATACTTTATTTCACAATCATAATCGTTGAGAAGTTCGACCCACCTCCGTTGCCTCATGTTTAGCATCTTTTGATCTAGTATATGTTGAAGGCTTTTTGCATTAGCACGCATCCTAAGCCTTGATGCTATGCATCGCAATAGACCACAAAGTTTTCCGAACCCTCTGTTAAGGATAAAATAGGTGCATTGCATAGTCTCTGCTTAAGAGTCTCAAACGCTTCTTCTTGTTTCTCATCCCAAACAAATTTCTTGTCCTTCTGGGTTAAGGATGTGAGTGGTTGTGCGATATTCGAAAAGTTCGCGTTGAATCGCCGATAATAGCCTGCCAAACCAAGGAATTGACGGATTTCTGTAGGGGTTATTGGGGCTTCCCATTTTCTAATGGCCTCAATCTTGGCAGGATCTACCTGAATCCCCTTTTTTTATTGACTATATGACCAATAAATTGTACTTCACGAATCCAGAATTTGCATTTAAAATTTTTTGCGTATAATATCTGGTTTTGAAGTAGCTCCAAAATTATCCTCAGATGTTGCTCATAGTCCTCCCTGCTTCGTGAATAWATTAATATATCGTCTATGAAAATGATTACAAATTTATCTAGGTACGGTCTACAGACTCTATTCATTAGGTCCATGAAGACAGCCGGTGCATTGGTTAGCCCGAAAAATGGCATAACCATAAATTCATAATGATCGTAACGAGTTCTGAAGGCTGTTTTAGGAATGTCCTCTGTGGAGAGACACAGTTTATGCAAAAAGATGCCAGAGCCTCTATGAAGAGACACAGATTCTGCAAATAGATGCTAGAGCCTCTGTGAAGAGGCAGAGAGTCTCTGTGAAAAGATAGTATTTGAGAAGAGTTGCCAGAGTCTCTGTGAAAGGACACAGAGTCTCTGAGAAGAGGCAACAGAGCCTCTGTAGATAGTCCCAGAGCCTCTGTAGCTAGTGCCAGAGCCTCTGATCGAATTGGCGACCTCTTCAAGATCATACTCTGAATAAGGTTAATCCTAAAAGACTTAGTTTTCTAATGAAGATTTCGAAATGAGGTCCTAACTTGGAAATCCAAAAGTGCAGAGTTGTTACAGCCTCCCCAACTCTGAAAAATTTCGTCCCGAAATTTAATCTTTTGCGCTTTAATTCATGGTTGATTTGAGAAGAGGTGAGGTTACTTGTTCTTCATGAAGTCTTCTCTTTCCCACGTATACTCCGGTCCATTCTTGGAACTCCAATGAACCTTCACGATGGGTATTC
>NW_020204531.1:0-2315 GCF_001531365.2 Cynara cardunculus var. scolymus
TGGTTGTACTTGGTCCATCGGTTCGATGGGTGGTCTTTCCATCGATGCTCTGGTTAGTCTTTCCATCGATCCAGACTTAGTCTTTTCTGCCTTGATGTTTTCATCGATCTTCTGGTTCTTCATCACTTATTGTTTTTCATTACTTTTTTACATTTTGCACTATGGGATCTAACAGAATGGTATGTTTTCATTTTGAATTACTACCTCAATTTTCCATAAATATGAACTTGAAGTCGATCTAGATATCTCAGATTGGCAATTTTGTTATTTTTATTTTGAAGATTGCATATTGTTTTTGTAGACAGTTAATTATTTATCTTTTATTACATTTTTTAGGACTTTCATAGAAGAAAAAAAATGATAATTTCTCATATTTTTAAACTAAAACATCATTTGATAATTTCCTACTATAACTAAGTTCCATGTCACAATTTTATTGGATTTTCATTATAGAAGGTGATATTCGGCTTTACACTTAATAATATACCGAATTGACATGTTATTTATAAATTATATTTTTATTTTTCACAAGCAATATATTACACTTCTCTTTACTCTTATAATAAGACAACCAAAAGCAAGAAATTAGTTCTATATCTATAGACTGTATTCTCTGTCATTTCACAATTTAACTTCTTTTACACTATGTATTCATTTTTCTGCAACCAATGTATTTTAACTCTTGTTATTCTAACAAAATAAAACATTCGAGAAATAAAATTGTACCATAATTATTGTGATATCTTTCAACAATTTATATCGAATTCAAACTTACATATTCATTTTTCCGCAATCAATATATTTTAATTCTCTTTATTCTAACAAAATAAAACATTCAGAAATAAAATTGTACCATAATTATTGTAATACATTTTAACACTTTATATCGAATTCAAACTTACATATTCATTTTTCTGGGACCAATGTATTTTAACTCTTTTTGTTCTAACAGAATAAAAATATTCAGAAATAGAATTGCACCATAATTATTGTGATATCTTTTAACACTTTATATCTAATTCAAACTTAAATATTCATTTTTCTACAACCAATGTATTTTAACTCTCTTTATTCTAACAAAATAAAACATTCTAAAATAAAATTGTACCATAATTATTGGGATACCTTTTAACACTTTATATCGAATTCAAACTTATCAATGCTTTCTTTCATCAATCAACAACGACCGTGCAAAGCGGGGTAAAGTTACCTAGTTGATTGTAATATCTGAAACACTGTAAATCCACCAGCGGCATCACTCACCGCCGGTCTACCTCGAAACCTATATCTCTTTCACCCACTCTCTCTTTCTCTCTCTCTCTCACACACACAAACAACTCGACCATCAATTGAAAATATTACTAAGGTTGGAAGTTTTATTCCATCCCTCATTGGTAGAAATGCAAACTTTAAATGGCTTTATAAGCTTTTTCTCTCAAGTTTATAGTATTGTTGCCACCTGTTATGTAACAGGTTATGTGTGGTTGTCTTTCAGATTTGAAGCAGAAGCAGTACAACTTTAGTTAGTTGTTGCTGTATTTCTTTAAAACAGATAGCAACATATTTAACAGCAGATTGAAGTTGAAGCATTAACAGTTGAAAACAATTATTATTTTGAAAGCAGATTCTGTTTAACAGGTTGTGTTTGATGTATTTGACAGCAGGTGGACTAATATTCATTTGTCAACTTCAAACAGAACAGCAGCAGCAAAGGTTCATTGAGAGAGTTGAAAAAGAGTACCAAGAACTGGTGACTTCGATTGGTGTTTATATTTGTAGTCAACAGCAGGTCTTAGCAGGTTTATTCTTGTAACAGGTTCTTAACAGCAACATTAATCAGATTTTAGCATTCGAATCCATTTTTTTAGCATTAACAGGTCTTAACAGTAGCTATTGTTCTGTTTCTGTTTTGATTTGAAGATTACACAATTCCAAAACAGCAGTCAGTGTGCAGGTTGTTTGAGTTTGAGTTTGAGTCTGTAACAATAGCTATTTCACAGTTAAACAGCAACACAGCAGCAGGTTCATACACAAGTCTTGACAGCAGATTTGGACTTGAAGCAACAAGAACAATAGCAACTGTTTTGAGCTGTTTTAGTGTAGTAAATGTGCTGTGTTGGTAACAGTAGTGTGTAGCAGTTCAAACAGAAGCTAACACTAACAGGTTTGTGGTTTTGGTTTAAGAGAAGATAGAAGCTGCTCAAACAGAAGAAGACTAACAGCAGGGCTGTGCTGTGCTGTGTTTAGACAGCAACAAGAAACAGCAGCTGCAACAGAGTTATTTGTGATCTTGACAGCAGGTTTTTGCATAAAGT
>NW_020204531.1:2570-3769 GCF_001531365.2 Cynara cardunculus var. scolymus
TAGTTGAATTTTCTTGATTAACTTGTCAACAGATTCTTCCAAAGCTGTTTTGAGTATTTTTGAGTTGTTGTTTTAAGCTGTTTAATGTTGGTGTGGAAACTGTAGTCAGCTGTGGAAATGAAGGCTTAAGCATTGTATCTTGAACTGTTTCACATTGAGCAGATCTGTTCATGACTTTTGACAGCAACAGAGTTAACAAGTTCTTTGCAGACAGCAGTTGATTTGAAGCAAGCGTGCAGGTTCTTAACATTGTGCAGGTCTTGACAGCAGATTTGGATTTGAAGCATACCAGAACAAGTCACTGCAGTTCAAGTGAAGAACTGATAAGAGAAGCATTCAAGTGGATTTTTTGAATAGACTTTCGAGAGCAGATAGAACATTTTTTTTAAAAAGTGTAATATCTGTATTGTAAAGAGTTGATATTGTTTGTTTTGGACTTGGATCAGATTGATTTTGACTAGAATCAGGTTTTTGGACTTGGAGATTATTTTTTTTTTGGACTGTTTTTGGTTTCTTAATTTGTTTGTGTTTAGATTTTCTTTTTGGATCATTGTATAACTGTTTTTATGTGTGTTTTCAGTGTTTGTGTTTTTATATTCCTTTTGAGCTTAACTGTTCATATTTCTTTTATCTTATTTCACTGCATAGATCCTTATCTGATCAATCTATTTTTTTGAAATGGCAGTTTTTTATACTAAAGAATATCATGAGCTTAAAGAAAAGTATGATAAAGTCGATTTTGATTTTAGCAAGAATATTTCATGGTCAAATTATCTGAGTGGTATTCTTCAGAGAGAGAGAAGAAAAGAGGATTCTGCAAGAAAAGCTGAATGAACTGATGAAAACCTGTGCTGATACAGAAGAAACAGGTTGAGGACTTAACTACTATAGTGAATAAATCTGAAAGTGAATTGTTTGAAGTAAGAGAGCTGTTAAACTTAGAGAAAGAAAAAGTTTTGAAAGTGGAAAAGGTTTTAAATGATGAAAGGAAAGAGATGGAGATAGAAAGGAAGAGGATTATGRAAGTTGAAAGAAAGTTTGGAGCTGAACGAGAATCTTATGAGAAGAAGATTAACTCTCTCGAGCTAAACGCCAAGATGCTTCTAAAGCAAATCTTGGATTTTGAGCAGCTTATCATTTTGGAAAGAGAGAATAATGCTAAAGAAAAGACAGACATCTCCGAAGACTGTCAGAGCCAG
>NW_020204531.1:6909-11285 GCF_001531365.2 Cynara cardunculus var. scolymus
TTGTAATTAGAAGAAGAGGAGCTCAATTGTAATAATCATACGTATTAAGAGAGTTGACCAGAGCTTACAAGTTTGACCTTTTCTCTCATCTTCATATGAATGTTCTTAATGTTCATCTTGATGTTCTAGMATGCAAATTAGATCTGCCATGATGATTATGAAGTAAATGAAGATTGATCAGTGATTTCGGACACACAATGGGCTTCGAACATATTGGTGGGTGTGTGCGAGGTCCAACGAACACGTGTGTGTGTGGCCGTGGCCGAGGATGCAGGTGTCGGATTTGTGAAGTGGCGCAAGAATGTGCACTTCGCACGACGCATTGGAGCGGAAGCAGCTTCACCCCAAGCTTATTATTGCAAATTATGGAGAGAATTGGATAATTGATGATTAAATAAAAGTTGTTATTTGTCAGTAATTATCTTCGGGTTTAGCATATTAAATTCAGGTTTATTTGATTAAATTTTTCAAAATTTTAAACTTTAAAACGTTTTTATTTATTTCTTAATTTAAAGATAAATTCAATTAGAGAATTAGTCTCCCAACTAACCCATCATCTCCGATTCTTGGGGAGAAATTTGAGAAATTTAGGGGTTTAATTCCAATATAAATACTAGGTTAAACTCTTTCCCAAAATATACCAAAATTCAATTGAATTTACTATCCTTTTCTTTTAGTTGTTGTCTTCTGTTTCACAGTGCTTTCTACCATATATTTTTGTGTCTACTTTGCTTCGTTTTCGTTGTCACTGTTGTTGGCAACTGAATCACTTTAATTGCTTCAAATCACAGGGCTTTATGACTTGAGACTCACAACATTAAGAATATTCATATAAAACCTTTTAGGACAGGCTTATATATGTGCTGATTTTGCTTCATATCGTTGCCAAAAGGTTGGTTTTTGGTGCATTGCAATTTATTTTTATGTTCACTAAGTGAACAAGTATGCCTCTACCCCTTTCTGCAATCAGTGTGGTGTAATTTTCTATTTGGAGTTTTATATTCCAGATTTTAAAGTTTTCATATTGAGTAATAAAGATTTAAACTTTATTAGATTTATTTATCTTTTATTTATTAATAAACCTCTAAACGTATCAATATCAAGATTTAAACATTATTGAATATTGACTTATATCAAAATTATTTTTCTACAATCCAACATGTTTTATAATGGAATCCAAAAACATCTCTAACGTCTGCATAATGAATAAAGATCTAGTGAAACTTGACAGCTTCGACGGGTGCAATTATACCCATTGGGTTGACAAGGTGAAGTTCATGATGATGGTATTGAAGCTCTACTATGTTTTGGACCCAAACTTGGCATCCAATTTTGAAAATGAGGTTCCCGAAAAGGGAAAAGAACCGGATAAGGCCAAAATAGCGAAACTGGAGAAGGGACATATTAAAAATGTTTTATCTAACCAATTGTTTGATTTGTACTTTCTAATTACTTATCCAAGGAAGCTATGGAAAGCCTTGGAAATTGGAATACAAGTATAAAGCCCATGAATAAGGTACAAATAAATATATCGTGTCTCAATACTTAAAGAAAGCTTGGGTGAAATGGAACTCTGTCCTTAATAGTTTTCATTGTAAGGTTTAAATGTTGGAAAGCCTTAGCGGCTGCTAATTGGAGATTGATAGGGAAATGGTGGTCGCACTTCAGGACTGAAAGGGATTCGTTCTGGGCAAAGGTGATCTGTAGTCTTCATGGGTTAATGGGGTCTTGATTTTTTGGGTTATTCTAGTGGAGTAGTTTGATTTATGGAGGTAATTCGAGGGACATGAGGAAATTTATTCGAGCAAATATGGATTTGGAGAACTTAGGAATTGGCTTTTCTGGTTCTTTCGGCCGGAAAAATGGAATTGGTAGATCCACTTCTTTTATGTTAGACAAATGGCTAGGAAATATTAGCTTTATGACACATTTCCTAGACTTTTTCGTCTTGAGGGATATAAGGGAGTTTCGGTGTGTGTTGTGATAAATAAGTCCTGGTTATCACCTGAGGTAATTATTATGTGGTTACTATATTACATTTTGATCCTCTCGCTCATTGATTTGATGATAATCCCTTCAGGTGGTGAAAACAAAGGCAAACCCCCAACGTATATCCCAGCCACCAAAACCCCTTCTTCTAAACGACCTTCACAACCAACTATTGGTTCTCCTCAGAGAGCCAAGAATGCCAAAAAGGGGATAGCCACATCTCTGGCTGAGACCTTTCGACAGGTTTCAGCTATTGAAACTAGCCTTACCCTTGAGGCACCTTCAACTAACCTCCCTACCTCTTCAGTGATCCCTGAAATCAATGTCGTATCAGTGGCACATACCCCAACCGCCTCAATGACCCAAATCACTGAAGGTGTGAATATCAGCACCGCCAAGTTCTCGTAGCCATGTTCTCTTCTCCTCCTTCTTTGGTCGCCACACGTTTTCATGATTCATCAGCGAATGTCCTCCCTAATGATGAGACACACACCACTGGACCTGAGGTTGCTCTTTTCGAAGCTCTTTAGTATACAGATGTTTATCCTCTCGAGGGCATCGTGGAGTAAGCCAGTGATAATCCTTTGGATGTCGATGATGGCCTGTTAAACCCTATAACTCATGATGTAAAAAGTAATGAAAAACAACAAGTGATGAAGAACCAGAAGACCAATGAAGACATCAAGGCAGAATCGACTAAGTTTCAACCAGAGGATCGATGGATAGTTCAACCAGAGGACCGATGGACAGTCCAAGGATGCGATGGAAAGAGCATCCTCATCGATCCTCTGGTCATCAACACTTAGAAGATTTTCCAGCACTGCATCCAAGCATGCAATGAATATTTAAAGATAAGGATGAAATAATCATACCATAAATGACAGCTGGAGATGACAAATCAACAGCTGGAGATGACAAATCAACAGCTGGAATTCGAGTTTATCTTAATGTTAATGTTTATCCATGTGAAAAATAAACCCTATCTGTTAGATAGACGATTTGCTAGAAAGTAGCATTAGATAGTTATCTTCTTAATAACTGATTAGTATAAATAGGTGATCATATCTATTGTAAAAATAAGGCTTTTACTCATAATTTTACGTTTCTGAATTTATAAAGTAAAACCTTTGAAGCTCAAAGTTGTTCCTAAATATTCTTATTTTATTCTTGAGACTTCATAACTTTCTTCATAAAATCACTATAATTTGGTTAGTCATAACTAGATTATTAGTGTTATTGAGAGATCTAGGATCAATAATTGGTATCAGAGCCTATTGATTGATTTCCCAATCAAAAACGATCAATCAAAAATCTCTCAATTTTTGATCTTCTTTCTCGTCAAAAATTCTCTCTTTCTTCAAACATTTTCAATGGCCAACTGGAATTCTGCCTACAATGTTGGCTCCATCACAAAGCCCCCAACTCTTCAACGAAAGGAATATCCTCAATGGAAAATCAGAATGGTGAATTTTCTGGAAGGAATGGACAGGAATCTCCTGAGATCTATACAGGAGGGCCCCTACATTCCTCAAACTCTAGTCCCAAGAGTTCCAGGAACAAACACCACAGCTGAAATTCCAGCCAACTATATGCCCAAAGATGAAAGGAACTGGGATGAAGATGATAGAGAAAGAGTCGAAACTGACAAAAAGGCCAAAAATATTGATAATCATGCCGCTACCCAATGAAATCTTCCAATCCCTCGATACATGTTCCACAGCCAWGGAACTATGGGATGAACTGGCAAGCCAACTGGAAGGAGGAGCAAAAACAAAGAAAAACCGTAGAGCACAATGCCTCAACGAATACACGAATTTCAAAGCCCTCCCTGATGAACCAATACAAAAGACTTACGATCACTTCAACACACTGATAAATCAATGTCATAGAAATGATATCATTAGAACAAAGGAAGAAAACAACGTTTTATTCCTAAAAAGTCTAGGSGATGAATGGACTCAACTATCTATGTCCCTACAAGCAAACCAGGACCTAGATGGCTGGTCTCTTCATGACCTGTATGGAACACTTGCAGCACAAGAGAGCAACATTATGAAGAAAAAGGTATCCATTGGTCGACCCCTTGCTCTTGCTGCCGATGAAAAAGAAAAATCAAGGACTCCAGCCAAAGAACATAAGAAGAAGAGCGAGAAAGCGTTGGTGGTAGAATCAGAATCTGAAGAGGAAACTTCTGAATCAGACGATGAAGTTAAAGCTTTCGCCAAATCTTTGGCCTTGATTACAAAACAGTTCCAAAAGAAGTTCATCAGAAAACCCTACGAGCGAAAAGAGTTCAAAAGGGAAAGGTAGCAGTCATCCTAAGATAGAAAGTCATCCAAATTCTATCAAAGGGACGAAAGAAGAGATGGAAGAGAAGAACGGGAAGA
>NW_020204532.1:0-8724 GCF_001531365.2 Cynara cardunculus var. scolymus
AGTCTTCGACGTTTGCTGAAGGATCTTTGGTGTGAGTGTTGTTTTCTTGAAGTATCGTTGTCTCTGAATGAATTTCAAAACAAGTTCTTCAGCGATCACTGAACAAGCTCAGTGTAYGATCGCTGGAACTGAAATTACAGATACAGAAATACATCGAAAGGAAAAGGGATTATCATCAAATCACTGAGAGAGAGGATCAACACGAGCCAATATTGATAAAGAGAAGAAAGAGATTAGAGAAGAATGTCTGAGCAAAACTCTAGAATTATCTGATTGCATTGCTCAAAAGCAGAAGGCTTTAGATGAAGAGAAAAAGCTGTTTGCTCTTGAAAAGAGAAATATTGCTAAGAAATATGCAGCTATGGCCAAAGAGCTTTCAGAAAAGAAAAATTGGCTCGACATTGCTTCTGAGAATGAAAAGAGCAGCTCAGATGAAGAGAGACGAGAGTTTGGTAAAGAAAAGAAGATGTTTGAAAAGCTGAAGAAGGAGTTAGAAGGTAAACTCGTAGATACTACAAAAAAATTGTCTAATCTTAAGACATAACTTGAAACTGAATTGAAAATGAGAACTGAACTTAAAGAGAAGTATGATTTAGTTGATGATGAAAGAGACCAGCTTTTAAAGAAAGTTAAAAGACTTTTCATGTGCTCAAAGCTCAACTGGTTCTCCTTCACAGTGTAAAACAAGCTTTTATGACTGTTCTAAATCTAACAGTTATTCAAGCAGCCCTAAATCAACTGTTTCTAAGAACTATTCTCGTTCTTCTAATCAGTACTATCAAGGGTATGTCATCGGATCATCCAATTATTCTTCTAAAGTTAAAAAAGTTTGGGTTAATAAAGCTGAATCTGTTTCGTCTCGTAACTCTGTTGTTACTAACATTATTCTTCCTTGTTTTGTGAGATCTACTAATGATTTGATAAATTTAGCAAGAGAAGGATCATGTGCTCCACATGCAAGACAACTGATTTTGTGAATAGGAAACGGTACAACAGGTGGACTGGAGACAACATATATCAAAAGAGCTGGAAAAATAATAACAGGTATGATAATAATAACTGGTATGGATCCTATTGTGTATATGATCATCCTGTTAAAAGTGCGAAAAAGAAAACATCTAATAAAAATAGATGGTTTGGCAGTTACAACATCCCACAACTTGATACTAACAAAGAAGGACCCAAGTTCGTTTGGGTACCAAAATCTATTTGATCTTATTTTGTAGGTGTGTTATTTTTGCGCTGATCAGAAGATTTTGCTTATGATACACAAATTTAGGGGGAGTTTGTATACTGCTCAAATTGAGGCTTTTGAATATATCTGTTCATGACCCGTGCTTTAATGAATGTGGTTTCTAAATACGTCAGTTTAGAACCCATGCTTAAACGATTGAGGTTTCTAAACACTCAGTTTAGGACCCGTGCTTAACTGAATTTGGTTTCTGAATACACAGTTCAGGACCCGCGCCAAAATGTTTTCATTTTTGTTTATTTTGAGCTGAAATGAATCATTATTTAAATCTATTTTCTAGGGGGAGTCTCTAAAATTTTCAATAAAAGTTTTTGGAAAATGATTGGTTTTTGTGAAAACGAGTACGTTCTTTGAGCAGGTTTTTTCTGAGATTTTACTTGCGTAATTTCTCATCGAACATAACTCCAATACCTGTTTCAGCTATTCTTCAAATTGTTACTATCACGTCTCTTAAAATGAAAATCATTTTCGGTGATAATACGCTCGTTTGTAATCAAAGGTTGTTTTTCTGATATTTTTTTACCTTAATTGATATACATATCATAATTTTTGAATATCAGAATCTGTAAACTTGTACTTATAGATCTTCATTCATTTCTGTCACTTGCTGAATAATCTGATTTCGTATATCACTCCTTGTTTGATTGTGCTTATAAGTTACATCTTGATCAAATTTTATTTGATCGTTATGCTTTATTGTAATAACATCTTGATCAACTATTGTGATCAACTGAGCATACTGTAATTTTAGGAGAGACTGAGTGCTTCACAAAAATACCTCAATGGAATGTCAGAACCAACAAATCTACCCATGATGACAACCATATTTGAGTGAGATTAAACTCAAACAAGATTAGTCTGTAGAGCTTAAAATGAAAAGAGAGGGGTAGTTGTTGTGAGACAAAAGAATTGATGAGAGTTGTGACAGGATTAAAAGATTAAAAGAATCCTATTCTAAACCTTAAATTACCGGGCATACCACGTAATCTATTAGTTCTCAATTATTTCAAGACTAATATTGAAAAAGGCAAAGCCCAAGCCAATTCTTGTCACAACCCCATCAGCTACTCATTTATCTCTTAACAGATAAGTGTTTCAATAACACTTGGGGCACACAACTCACAATTTATCAGCTTCTCATTCGGAGAAAGTTGATATTGAACAAGAAGAACATATGTCCCCCCTTCAAGTCTTTTTGATCACGAATTGAGTCAGATAAATTTGTGTAGTCCACACGATTTATCTTTTTGAACCTAAATAGAAGCATATGTTGCTTTATCTTTCTACACTACACAGATTTTGCATTTTATATGTTATTTTGCCGAAACATTCATAGATATACTTTTATAAGATATCGATGATTGAATGGAAGACCTGGTGAGATGAACCTCATAAAGTCTCATATATGAAGTACATCCATTGTACTGAGTATATCTGTTATATTCACAGGCCAATCTTTTTATAAGATTGAAAACAATTTCATAAGTTATAATTGGTTGTTATTTTCCCATTCTCTTAATCTGAAAAGATTATACAAGTGGATTTGAAAAGATCTGCTTATAATTTTATGAATTGACGGATCTTGCTGAAAAATTTATTCATTCTGTTGTATGATGCTAATGATTCTCATTTCATCATAAGCGGGAGTATGAAATAATGCATAAAATGATCAATTCTGGATGTTATAAGGGGAGCATGATATAAAAATCAAGGGGAGTAACATCAAAGGGAGTATGTGATAAATATTGAGAACCGGCAAAAGATTCAAAGGAGTGTGACGAAAGATTATTACTGAAGATTATTCCTGTGCTACAGTGTTTGAGAGTTATTGAATGTGAAGATTATCTTTACAAAATTTTACTGATAGAGATTTCTCAGCAAAAAGAATGTTTAATTTTGAAGAAGAATGTTTGTGATCTTTTATCTGAAGAAATTCATTTATGGGGAGAATGTTAGTAATTCGTTATCTGAAGAGATTCTTTGAAAAATGTTGCTAATATTGTTATTTATTGTCAAATGAGAAGATCGTTTTTGTTCTACATTCTAGAGGGAGAATGTTAGAAGATTTTCTCAATAAAAGATCGCCTGAAGATTTCAAAGTGAAGATTGTTTTTGAAGATTTTGAAGAAGTCATAAAGTGCTTAAAACGACAAAGTTCAAATAAGACTCAAAGTACGCAAATTCTTTCAAGTCTGAATACAAAGGGAGAGAATGTTGGGACTGAATTTCAGTGTTAAATTGTATTCGTCTTGAAAGTTAATAATTATCTATAATAGTATAGATATCGTGTTTGACTTTTCTAGTCAGTTTGACTTTGATTAGAATTGACCCTATATAAGCTGTTGTCTTTAGTGAATTTGTAAGAGAGCCTTCATTGTAAACAATATGTACGTAATAGAGCTTTGACTATTCGACTAATTCTCTCAATCTTCTCTCAAGTGTTTTTATTGTTCATATTCATCTGCCATGATTCTATGAAGATTATCTGAAGATTGATCATTTAGTGGACTCACACTTTTGTTAATAACTTTCGTTTATTGGAACATGAAATGGCCTTACTTAGTTTAGCAACAACGCGTAACATAGGCTTATTAGATTGTATTTAAAAAAAATAAGTTTTTTTTTTAAATATCGAAGAAAGGGTATTTTTGTCTTTCTTCATCATTCTATTCCTATTCTGTTTCAAACCAAACATATAGATTCCAATTCATTAGACAGATTAAATTTTATTTCTACCAACCTAACACTTGGTCAAACCTGATAACATTCAATTCCAATTCCATCCAGATTCCAATTCCTTTCACAGATTCCATTCCTTCAGAAATCATTCTGCGAACCAAATGCCCCCTAAGAATTTGGGAGGATGCTTTATCGGGACAAACATCTAATTTCCTACATTACTTCCCCTATAGAAAAACTCGCTCAATCATATCCTCAAAAAGTAACGACAACTGCTTCTCTAAAAAAACTCTGTACCTAAAAGGCCTCATCTTCCACAAAAACCCTCACCTTTTCAAAGATACTCCAATTGTCGATAACAAAGCTGCTTCGACATTTCAAGTCTGCTTCCTTCTCCAAACCTATGATGTGTTTTTGTTTTCCTTTTCTCCAACGATTTCAGATCTGCTTTGCTTCTTTGTATGAGCTCATATCAGTTTTTCTTCGTATATCTTTTTCATATATGTTAGTTGTATTAGGTTTTCATCTGATTTATTTTTTTATGAGTTCTTGGTATCTGTTCTTCATATAAGGCTTCATATCAATTTGTTCTTTAGGTTTTTTTTATCAGTTCTTCCAACAAAAAACATGTGTTTTCCTTGTTTCTTTAGATCTATTTTTTATATCAGTTTGCAAAAATGTGTTGTGTGTTTTGCCAACAGATCTGTAACCATGATATGTGTGTTTTTTCAGTTATTTGGATCTTTATGAAACCGTCATACATATTTGGATGCTTTTTTTTTGTTTACCATCAGATTTGATTATCACAAATCTGTTTAAAGAACTTATTTTTTTGGTCTTCCTTATGTTGAATTCTATCATTTGTTTGAAAGCATTTGGATAACCCAACTTAATGTTTACGATTTGAGAAATCGAAACCCAAGCAAAGCTACAACCTAACCCAACCCAAATCGTGCGGGTTGGTTTAATTTGGTCGGGTTGATCACTTTGAAACTTTTATACATTTTTTTTATAATCTAGATAAATATTTTTGTTTAAACTTATTTGAAAGCATTTTGGATAACCCAACTTCATTTTTAGTTTTTTTATATCCTTCTTTATTCAATACACGTACAGACATATGTTTACCATTTTTTAAATATGGGTTATTACAGTTCTTGAAGGGTTTTGTGGAAGAGAAGAGAAATTGAAGAGCATAATCGAGTCAAATAATGATATTACAAGTTGGGGTGTTCGCGGTCCGATTTGGACGGTTTAACCCCTCAGACCACAAACCAAACCGTAATATCGGTTTATAAGATTTTCAAACCGAGCGGTTTGACATCAAGTGTCCAGACCGGTCAAACCAGACCACAAAAAGGCAGCCTATTTAGGAGGTTTGGGCCTTCAATGGACTTTAAATATTAAAATTAAAAAACATATATAATTTAGAATTTTAGATTAAATATCCATTTTAACAAAAGAAAATATCCAAACAAATAAATATAATAATTAAATAGCTCTTGAGTCCAAAATTCAAACAATCCAAAGTCCAAACAAATAAATATATAACACATATTACAAACAAATTAACAAAGTTACAATTCCAATATGAGTATTGAGTAACAAAATCCATAACTTCACAACCTTCAATTATTGACTAAACAAAATAGAAGACAAATCTTAGTTGGTTGAATAACTTGGTTAATGCCTTAATTATGTACGCCGAAATCAAACCATGAAGTAGGAAAGATCGATAGATTGGTAGAGTTCTTGAGGGATTTCAAAATTTGGAGATCGTCAATGTCAAATGTGTCGATATGTCTATTGGTTTAGGGGTTTTTAGGCGGTGATTCATTTGGATTTGATTATGTTAGATGTTAGACTTTATTGTTAGGGTTGAATTTTAGAGTTTATTGTATTCATTCTTGAAAGACTTTCTTTGTAAGTCTTGTGTTTGACTTTGACTTTTATATTTTGTGTTGACCTATAAATAGGTCTTGTTTAGAAAGTTTTAGTGTTAGTTAGGGAGCTTAATTGTATCGTTACTTATGTAAGTGAGCTTTAGTGAAATAAACACACTTTGACTTGTTGACTTTTTCTCTCAAAACTCATCCTTTGAAGAATGTCATTTATCATGATTCTTGAAGATGATTTGAAGATTGATTGAAGAAGACGAACAAATATTTATATTGGGCTTAGATATATATTTGGATCATAGCCCATAAGTTTAAAAAGTTGAGATTGGTAATACTAAAATAAATAAATAAATAAATATGTATTTGGCGGTCGGTTTGGTCCAAACCGCCTAAAAGTTCCAGACCGCAAACTAGATCGGACCATCCGGTTTTGCTATTTTCCAAACCAAACCAAACCAAACCGCCAGACCACTCAAACCGCCAAAAACGGTCCGGTTTGACTTGGTTCGATCGGTTTGAGTGGTCCAACGGTTTTTTTGAACACCCCTAATCTTTTGATGTTCCAATTATTGTATCCGAAGAAATTTCTAAAGATGTCGAAAAAGAGATTATAATGGAAGATCTCATTTGTCCAGTTCAGTGTGAAGAGGCTCGAACATCAATCTGTTAGAGGTTACAGTGATTCAAGATGAAAATACTTTACCTCAATCAGATATTCAGCCTAGTTCATTTCCAAATTTTGAACCTTCACCCGAACCAGTTCCGGACAATTCCCATAATTGTTACACTGATCAAAATTTTGATCAATCTTCATACATTCCCCTACCTCATAGCACCAAGTGGACCAAAGATCATCCGATAACTCAAATTATTGGTGATCCAAACGCATCTATTCCAACTAGGTCTGCTACTGCCAATGAGTGTCTATACTCCACTATCCTGAGTAACATTGAACCGTTTAAGGTTTCTGAAGCCTTAGCGGACCCGGATTGGATAATCGCTATGCAAGAGAAGCTAAATCAGTTCGAAACTTTAAAAGTCTGGAGATTGGTTAGTCGTCCCAAAAAACAAAACGATTATCGGTATTAAGTGGGTATTCAAGAATAAGAAAGATGAAGATGGAGTTGTTGTCAGAAACAAGGCTCGGTTAGTAGCTAAAGGGTATAATCAACAAGAAGGCGTTGACTATGATGAAACATTTGCTCTGGTAGCACGACTTGAAGTTATCGGGATGTTTTTGGCGTACGCGGCTCATAAAAACTTCATAGTTTATCAGATGGATGTCAAAATGACATTCCTGTATGGTCTTCTCAAAGAAGAAGAATTTTTTGCTCAATCGGAAGGATTTGTTGATGAGTCGAATCCTGATCATGTCTACATCCTTGACAGAGCCTTATATGGTCTAAAACAAGCCTCGAGAGCCTGGTATGATATTTTATCAGAATTCCTTGTATAATTAGGCTTCTCGAAAGGTAATATCGACACAACCCTCTTAATTAAAAAGGAAAAGTCTGACATTATGTTGATGATATAATATTTGGATCTACGAATCCTAAATACTGCAAAAACTTTTCTGCCTTGATGGTTTCTAGATTTAAAAAGAACATTATGGGTGAGATGAACTTCTTTTTAGGTCTTCAAATAAAATTATCTTCAGGAATTTTTATCTATCAGACAAAATATATTTCTGAAATTCAAAAGAAATTTAATTTAGAAAACTGTTCATCTATAAAAACACCTATGGCTCCTGGTTCAAAACTACATGTCGATCCTTTTGGTAAAGTCGTATATCAGAAAACTTATCAAGGTATGATTGGTTCTTTGATGTATTTAACATCTTGTTGACCTGATATTATGTTCTCAACACATCTTTGTGCTAGATATCAGGCGAATCCAAAAGAGTCCCACTTAAGTGTTGTTAAACGCATATTTCGTTATCTGGAAGGGACTGCTAATCTTGGACTCTGGTATCCAAAGGATACTAGTTTTGAGCTGACTCCTTACTCAGATGTAGACTACGCAGGGTGTATGTTGGATATGAAAAACACTTCAGGTCACGTACAATTTTTGGGAGATCAACCAGTAAGTTGGGCTTCAAAGAAACAGAATTGTCTGCCCATTTGTACCACGAAAGCAGAATATGTAGCTTCTGCTAGCTATTGTTTTCAAGTTCTCTGGATGTGCACACAGTTCAGAGATTACGGGTTTTCTTTCGATAAAATTTGTGGGATCGATTAACTCAGTTTCTTGGTATAGATTACTTACTTGGATGATCTGTTTGACAGTGTTAACGCAGCGGAAGTGATAAGAATCAAGCATATAGATATCCGGTATCATTTTATAAAAGATCATGTTGAAAAAGGGACTATTGAATTATATTTTGTAAATACAGAGTATCAGCTAGCTGACTTATTTACAAAAACTTTAGATGAAAAACGCTTCAGCTTTTTAATATCTAAGTTAGGTATGCTGAATTTGAAAGTTTGAATTTTTCTTAAAATCTATTCAATAACTTGAAAATCTTATGTTTAATAGTTTTACTAATAAATTTTTGATTTCCTTGTAATTGAACTCAATTTAAGTCAAATACGTTTTTTCAAAATATATGTATTTTCAAATGTTAATTAGTATTTCATTTCTTTATGTGATTGAAAATCTTTTGATTGTGGATTCTATGTTTGAGGGGGAGTGTTGAACATTATTCTTTATTTTGATTCATTTTTTTGAGGGGGAGTAAAAATATATGTATGATGCTAACTGATATATTTTTCTTACAGGTATTGCTAAATATATAATTTTTGAAAGATGTGAATTTTTAGGATAAGTGTTTGTCCGATCAAGACTGTATCTGGACAAAGCATTGTGTCACACCCCGCTAAAGCGGAAACGCGAGGT
>NW_020204532.1:9834-11250 GCF_001531365.2 Cynara cardunculus var. scolymus
AAACTTAAGTTACAAAATATGATCCAATAAAGTGACTTCAAGAATGATATAAATTCCCATCGTTTTATATGGTTTATAGTATTGAGTTATAGCCATCGTGACCAAATTTAATGAAGATTGGGTAAGAGATGATGCTTCAAATAATTCATGCAATGCAACTTATCACAACTGAAATGGCAGATTGCACCATGTTAGTAAAACACTCATAAAAAGAGATCTACTTGGTGTTCTGCAAAGATTCAAGTTTTATTGGAAACCTAACACTTATACGAAACTTTTAAACTAAGAATAACTCATTTTGGATGAGTTGAGAGGAAGATATGACACCTTAAAGTCACATGCACACATCTGCCATCAATTGACAGATTGCABACCTAACTTATAAAAATCRGTTCRTGCCTCAAAACATCGTATTTTTGAGTGAGACTGGATTAAAATAAATCCTAACTCATAAAAGAAAGTTTTAGAAGAAGAATCATACATTAAGGACAAACAAGGAAAAATATACTAGCATACAWATTAGAAGTTACCTACTGGTGGTYTCACAGTTTACACACCTATAGAGTTTTAGGTGCTTGGAGATCAAAACTCCATAATTTTATGTGATTCCACTTGCTGTAGGAGAAAACCCATAAAATTAACTCTCAAAAGAAGAATAATTCTTTTTCATTGAGTTATGAGAGAGATATGGTCGATGGAACATATATATACAAATCTGTCAGAATCTGACAGATTGCATGTTCATCTTATTTTGAGTATTTAAAACCTCAAATCACCACAATATTGAGTGAAATCGGTGGCATTTGAAAGGTAACTCATTAAACTAACATCCAGAAGAAAAATAAACAATTTTGGATGATTATATAGAGAGTTATGACTGTTTAAAGTAGGGTTTACCTACTGGAAACTCTCAGATGCACATATATAATGTTTTKAGCATTTGGGGGGTCAAAACTCAATGTTTTTGAGTGAGACCAATTGGATTACAACCCCAACTCAATAAATAAACTTTCAGAAGAAATCTCATAACATTTGAACATGTCATTTACAAGATATAGAAGATTTGTGCACATGCACATAATCTGTCARCACTCTAAAATGCCAATTTTAAGAATCAAACCCACATGTAACATGATTTTACCCATTTTCTTGAGTTCTAATGTTTGGGTCATAGATTACCACCATCATAAGAATATTTTTACATGTTTTTGGTGTGTAACCTCTCCTTAGAACTTAGAATTTTCGGAGGTTAGAATATAGTAGATAAAAATGCATAAATAGTGGGTTTTTCCCCCAAAATTTGCAAGAAAAAAAAATAGCGATGAAGTTGTTACCTTGATTTATGATGAGAGGGATGTAATTTCTTCAAATCCTTGCTATTTTGATGAAGAAATGGTGAAGAAATGGGCTGGAGAT
>NW_020204533.1:0-1300 GCF_001531365.2 Cynara cardunculus var. scolymus
CTCCTAGAGCTGAGGTCGTTTGTGCTGCTCCTATAATCCCTACCACCGAAGCTGCTCAAGCCGAGGTTGTAGATGCCATCCCTAGGGATGAGGTCCAGACCATCACTGCTGCTGGTGATGATGATGATGCTGATGATATGGATGATGAAGATGATGATGAAGACGATGATGAACCTGTCATTCCAGAGACCGGAGATAATTTAGGTGGTGACGACGATGAGGATGATGAAGATGATTTTTCCATCAAGTTCTTGAACCCATCAACAACCACCAAARGTGTTGCCCTCAGGGAGTCTCAATCCCAGGGGGAGCAAAGACAAGGCGAATCGGCTCCACCATCAGGGCACCAGGACCCCAAGTCGAAAGGCAAGGCGGTTGCTGAAGAAGGAAATCTGAAGGTTCTGTTTGCAAGACCTCAAGAATCCTTATTCGAAGACTCTACCTCTCAGGTAGTGATTACTTTACTCAGCCAACTTCAAATTCCATCATTAACCTGTGGTCGATTGGAGTCGGTCCCTGATCAACCAACCTCTTCTACTCCAACAGACCAGCAGATGACTCAGCTTAAGGAGTCGCTCGACCAGACTAGAGTAAAAATTCCTCTTCGTACCTCTAGTGGTGGTGAGTTTGACTTCCTTTCAGAAGCTGAAAGACTCGAGGCATTAAAGGCTAAAAAAGAGCTAGAACTTCAAAAGAAGCAGACTGAAGAAAGCATAAGGCTTGCCAAGTCACTAGCTGCTAAAGTCCTTCCCAAGAGATCCATGAAAAAGGTGAGTGCTATCCGTGCCCAGGCCAAACTTCTTCAGGTTGCTGAAGCTGAACTTAAAAAGAAGCAAAAGGTCGAAGACAAGGATAAGCAATGGAGCGAAGCTAAACTAAAAAAGAGACTCAGTCCCCGCCCAATTATCAGCGTCAGCATCAGTGGACGATCTAAAGACGGTGGTACTCTTGTCTTAATGCTCATCATCAGGGATAATCTTGATGCCATTACCGAGTATCCTTCTTACCTTGGTCGTTATGGATACAACGAATGGATGGAGATCAGGAAAGCCATTCAACAATCCAAGTCGAGACACAAGACACTTATCGAGGACACCATCAGTGAGCTTATCAAAAGGATGTCCAKGTATGTCAAGGTCCCTAACCGGCCAACTCTCTTTAAAGGTAAGAAGAAGAAGAAAACGCTTATTGATCCTAGTGAAGGACCATCCCTGAGGAACGAACATGAAACAAAGTTCTCCTTAGATGAAGTCCTGAAGGGTCATATGAGTATTGACATTTCTATGCTGAATCTTGACTT
>NW_020204533.1:2687-8054 GCF_001531365.2 Cynara cardunculus var. scolymus
GATAGGTTTCTTTTACCTTATCTTTCCGCAAACAATCTTGTAAAATCTGTATTGATCTTCTCTATCAATATATATTTTAAATTTGAAAACTGTGTTTGTATTCATCCCCCCCCCCTTCTACAAACTGTTTAGTATTCTTGTAGACCCTTTTGGGACCAACATTTCCATACATGTAACTCTAAGGATTGAAAACTTCCATACGGCTTCTGCTGTTCAATCTTAACCTATAAACATGTCAGACACTGTTCCACATATCTAGCTATGTCCCTTTTCAACCCTGGCCACCAATAAAAAGGTTTCAAATCTATATACATCTTCTTGGTGCCTGGATGAATAGAGTATCGGGACTTATGGCTTTCATTTAATATTGTATTTTAGATATCTTCAAAACACGATATCCAAATTCGCCCTTGAAAGCACATTAGTCCTTCGTCATTCTGTTCCAAGGTTGAGATTATTTTACCCAACTTTTCTTCTTTAACAAATTCTTCTTTTACAGCTTCTTGTTGGCATCTCTGAATTTCCTTACGAATGTCAGGGATCAAGTTCATTCTCATTGCCATAGCTTTAATCGTTCCACTCTTTTCTTTCCGGCTTAAAGCGTCAGCCACCACGTTAGCTTTTCCAGGGTGGTAAAAGATTTCACAATCATAGTCATTAACCAGTTCAATCCACTGACGCTGTCTCATATTTAATTGTAAACTTTTATAATCAGTATAAATCTGACATTTCGTTCCCAGAAGATAGTGTCTCCAAATTTTCAAAGCAAACACCACTACAGCTAACTCCATGTCATGGGTTGGATACTGCTTCTCATGATCTTTCAATTGTCTTGATGCATAAGAAATCACTTTTCCTCTCTGCATCAGAATGGCATAACTAAGAATTCGTGATGCCCGTACCTTGTTGTGAATGTTGTTGTGGCAACATCTTCTTCCCTGACTTTGAGCTGATGATACCCTGATCTTAAATCAATCTTGGAGAAATAATTTGCTCCCACCAATTGGTCGAACAAGTCATCAATCCTTGGTAAAGGATATTTGTTCTTGATTGTCAGCTTATTCAATTCACGATAGTCAATACACATTCGCATAGACCCATCCTACTTCTTGACGAATAAGACCGGAACACCCCAAGGTGAAGTGCTGGGCCTAATAAATCCTTTATCAGATAAATCTTGCAACTGTGCAATCAGTTCTTTTAATTCAAATAGAGCTAAACGGTATGACGCCTTTGCTATTGGTGCAACCCCTGGTACTAAATCAATTCGGAACTCAATGACTCTATCTGGTGGTAATCCAGATAAGTCTTCTAGAAAGACTTCTGGATATTCAGTAATAATCAGAATCGATTCTTCTTTCCCCTTTTCTTTCTTCAGACCAATTACGTATGCCAAACATCCTTGGCACTTATTCCGAATACTTTTCTAGGCTTTCATTACTGACAAAATACTAGTATGGTGATTCTGACGATCACCATAAATAACAACTGTTCCTTGGTCTGGCAGAACAATTCTGATCATTTTCAGATTACAAACAATACTAGCCTGATACCTTGCCAACCAGTCCATACCCACCACTACATCAAATTCTTTCATTGGCATGGGAAACAACCGGATCAAAAGTTTACAGCCCTCAATAACAATAATACAGTTATTGAACACACTTGTAACAGTTTCCTGACTATTAGCAGTATCAACCACTAATTCATCATCAAAAATCATAGAATTCAGACATGCAGTTTGAGCAAACAATGGTGATACAAACGAAAAGTTTGCACCAGAGTCAAATAACACCTTAGCACGTATATAATTCAGAAGGAATGTACCTGTTACTACATCCGGTGATGCTTCTGCCTCGTTCTTAGTCATATGGAAGGACCGTCCCCGTGACCCTCCTTGCCCTCCTTTGTTCACAGTAGGCCTTCCCCGTGTACCCGACGCGTTACTCCCCATCGTTAACTGCGGAGTTCTTAACAAAGGAAAATTCGGTCGAATATGATCCGGAGAATTGCAAATAAAACACCTTCGATTAGCTGGGCAATTTCTAGACAGATGACCTGCTTCGCCGCACTTATAACATTTCCTTGGATCCATCTTGCATTCACCGTGATGAACCTGTCGACACTGTAAGCAAACTTTCTTACTGATCTTCAGCTCACATCTGTTATCATATCTTACAGTTTTCGGCCCTCGAAAAGATGAAGGCCCCTCCCATTTTCTCTTCTCTACAACCATTCATTCTGGCTACCGGTTCTTATTTCGTTCGGTCACTTCGGCCATGTCTACCGTCAATAAAAAGGTATTGGGGTTCATGGCAATTACAAATTCTCTGATTGAGGGTTTCAAACCCCAAATATACCTTTCTATCTTCCTGGGTTTGGTTGAAACATAATGTTCAGCAAAGCGAGAGTATTTAATGAATTTTTCAGTATACTCCCGAACTGTTCCATTTCCTTGTTTCAGGAAATCTTCTTCCATTTGCCTAACTAATGTCTTAGGACAAAATTGGTTCTTGAATTATTCCACAAATTCTGCCCAAGACAATGATTGTAAAACATCTGTTTTGGCCGACGATTCAACTTCCCACCAGAACAAAGCATTTGACTTTAATACAGAAACAACAAATCGAACTTTATCTGTTTCAGGACACCAAATGGTGTTGAATACTGTGACAGCTGTCAAATTCGAACTTCTAGGTTAGCTCTTATTAAGTTTATATTAGTGTTATTGAATATAATTTATAAAATTAGGAGTTAGTTAGGTTAGTTTGGTCGAAAAATTTCTAGAGATTCCGGCAGTTGCTTAGAAAGTCCGATTCCGACTCGTAATTATCTGAAACGTCCTATACAGTGCCAAATGCTCTAATTTATACCTAATTTATATAAACCACCAAGTTTCAGTGTTTTAAATATAAAACCTTTTTATTTAAATGAATTTAGCCATCATGGGTTTTTTTAATTTGAAGAAAAATGTCAAAATTGAGAAAAATGACATTTTAGCATTTGGGCTTTAGTTTTTATAAAAAAAATTATATAGAGGGTGGGCTTGGGCCATCTCATGGCCGGCTCCTCCCCCCTTTCCCTACCTTAATCCACATATAAATACCTTAGCTTTTTCATCATTTCCTCATTTGCATCCCTTCAAATTTGAAACTCCTCTCCCTAAAACTCAAGAGTTACCTTCATCCTCCTTCATATTCAGCCGAATTCTTCCTCTTTTCTTCATCAAAATAGCAAGGGATTTGAAGATACTACATCTCTCACATCAACAATCAAGGTAACATCTTCATCTCCCTTTTTTTCTTGCAAATTTTGGGAGAAAAACCCAGTTTTTATGTATTTCTATCTACTATCTTCTAACCTCCGAAAATTCTAAGTTTTAAGGAGAGATTACACACCAAAAACATGTAAAAATGTTCATATGATGATGGTAATCTATGACCCAAACATTAGAACTCAAGAAGATAGGTAGAATCATGATTTTATGTGAGTTTGATTCWTAAAAATAGCATTTTTAGGTGCTGACAGATTAGGTGCATGTGCATAAACCGTCTATATCTTGAAAATAATATGTTCAAAGGTTATGAATCTTCTTCTAAAAGTTTATTTATTGATTTGGGGTTGTAATACAATTGGTCTCACTCAAAAACATTGAGTTTTAACTCCCCAAATACTTAAAACATTATATATGTGCATCTGAGAGTTTTTCAGTAGGTAAACCCTACTTTAAACAGCATAACTCTCTAGATAATCATTCAAAATCTTTGATTTTTCTTCTAAAAGTTAACTTAATGAGTTACCTTTCAAATTCCACTGATTTCATTCAAAAATGTGGTGATATGAGGTTTTAACTACTCAAAACAARGTGAGCATGCAATCTGTCCGAATCTGACAGATTTGTATATGTATGTTCCAATGACCATATCTCTTTCAAAACTCGATGAAAAAGGATGATTCTTCATTTGAGAGTTAACTATATGAGTTATCTTTTTCATGCAAGTGGAATCATATGAAAATATGGAGTTTTGTTCTCCAAACACCTAAAACACTTTTGGTGTGCAAACTATGAAACGACCAGAAGGTAACTCCTAATTTGTATGCTAATATCTCTTTATTTACTTGCTTTTAGTGTATGATTCTTCTTCTGAAATGTTCTTTTATGAGTTAGGGTTCTTATGAACCCAGTTTCACTCAAAAATACGAAGTTTTGAGGCATTAACCAATTTTAATTAAGTTAAGTGTGCAATCTGCCAACTAATGACATATGTGTGCATGTAACTTTATGGTGCCATATCTTCCTCTCAACTCATCCAAAATGAGTAATTACTAGTTTAAAAGTTTCATTTAAGTGTTAAGTTTATAATCCAACTTGAATTTCTGCAGAAGAACACTTAGTAGAACTCTTTAAATGAGTATTTTACTAACGTGGTGTAATCTGCCATATCAATTGTGATATATTGTATTGCATAAATTATTTAAATCATTATTGCATGTAAAAAATACATGAAATTTGGTCACAATGACCATAACTTAGTGCTATATCTGATATAAAAAGATAGGAAACTATCTCATTTTAGAAGTCTCTTTAAATTGATCATTTTATGTATCATTAGTTTCTGCCCAAAAATGAGATTTTGGGATTATTTGATTTTGTAAAATTTTGATCTTTTTATTGGACTATAGCATTACTTCCGGTATAAATTAATATATTAACGGGCATATGGACATTATGTATATTTGGACTATAGATAATTAAGTTGGACATAAGTAGACACTTATGGACTTAGGACTTATTAATCCCCATAAGTAGTTTAAAGCCATAAGTGACAGTTTTGGATATTCCTCTTTGATAGGGAATCGTTAAGCTCTTGTGGTGACCAGATCGTATCTTTAATTTGCAGAGCTTTGCAAAAGAGTGAGTTTTCACAGCCCCTTTTTACTATTTTCACGTTTTTGGGGGAAAAGCATGTATAAAAATAGTGATGATTTGCATGCAATATTCAATGTGTTTAAATTGTGGATACAAATTGATTTTTATGAATTATGTTTTGAAATGAAATTGTGAATACGAGCACTAACACTTTGTACACTAGTAAAAGTTGTGTTTGGGTTAATTAAAAAGTCCCATTGGTTACACTACTAATTAACTCGTATGAGCCGATAGTTCAAGTGGATAGCGCTATTTGGATTGACAATCCCACCTTCTATTGGTGAGTAGGGGTGCATTTAACTAAAACAAGAGTTTTACACATGTGGGGTTTAGTCCCACCGCTGAGGTAGTCCGGTGTGAGTTCTACACATGTGGGGTTTAGTCCCACCGCTGAGGTAGTCCGGTGTGAGTTCTACACATGTGGGGTTTAGTCCCAC
>NW_020204533.1:9964-11087 GCF_001531365.2 Cynara cardunculus var. scolymus
ATCAGACCCAGCTCTTCACCTTGGGAAGCTCCAGTTTTGTTTGTCAAAAAGAAGGATGGATCTTTTCGAATGTGTATCGATTATAGAGAACTCAACAAGTTGAYTGTWAAGAACYGATACCCCCTTCCCCGGATTGATGACCTATTTGACCAACTTCAAGAAGCTACATACTTCTCGAAGATCGATCTTAGGTCTGGATATCATCAAATAAGAGTGCGAGAAGAGGATATTCCCAAGACGGCGTTTAGGACTCGATACGGTCATTACGAGTTTCTAGTTTATGCTTTTTGGTCTAACAAACGCACCAGCAGTCTTCAAGGATTTAATGAATAAGGTATGTAGGCCATATTTGGATAAGTTCGTGATTGTATTCATAGATGACATCCTGATCTATTCGCAAAACAAGGAGGAGCATGAGCAACACTTAAAGTTGATACTTGAACTATTAAGGGATCAAAAATTATATGCCAAGTTCTCCAAATACGAATTTTAGATTCGTGAGGTGCACTTCTTTGGTCATGTGGTAAATGCGAAGGGAATTTATGTTGATCCGGCCAAAGTTGAGGCTATAAAGAAGTGGGAAGCTCCAAGGACTCCAACAAAAATTCGCCAATTTCTCGGTTTAGCGGGTTACTATCGCTGTTTTATTTCAAATTTCTCCAAGATCGCATAACCACTGACGGTATTAACCTAGAAGGATAAGGAGTTTATGTGGGGAGAAAAGCAAGAAGAAGCATTCCAATTGCTCWAACATAAGCTATGTCATGCACCGATCTTAGCACTACCAGAAGGCACGGAGAATTTTGTAGTATATTGCGATGCATCACACCAAGGCTTGGGATGTGTGCTGATGCAAAATGACAAGGTCGTTGCTTATGCATCAAGGCAACTCAAGGTTCATGAAAAGGACTACACCACTCATGACTTGGAGCTAGGAGCAGTGGTGTTTGCACTCGAGATTTGGAGACATTATCTCTATGGTACCAAATGCACTGTCTTCACTGATCACAAAAGCCTTCAACATATTCTAAACCAAAAGATGCTAAACATGAGGCAACGGAGATGGGTCGAACTTCTCAACGATTATGACTATGAAATAAAATACCATCCAGGGAAAGCTAAC
>NW_020204534.1:0-4138 GCF_001531365.2 Cynara cardunculus var. scolymus
TTCCAGCATTTTCAATATAAATTTGAGTACTCCTTTCTTTTAGCGTTTTCATTTTATCTTCAAGATCAATTCAACGCTCTTTTTCTGATTTTAATGCTTGCTGGTAATTTTGAATATAGATTTTCATCTTATTAATCTGTATATTGCAAGGTTGATGAATTATCTCTTCATTCATCTGGTCTTTCTCCTTATAACTCTCGATGTTCCTTTCCAGTTCAGCAATCTTAGCTCTCAACTCCTTTATGATATCTGCCATTAGAAATAAATTGATCAGTTAAGAATCTATGCAGTGAAATCAGATAAAAGAAATATGAACAGTTAAGCTCAAAAAGAACAGAAAACACAAACACTGAAAAACTCACACAAAAACAAATATACAATGATCCAAAAAAAATCTAAACACAAATGAACTAAGAAACTAAAAACAGTTCAAAACAATAATCCAAGTCCAAAAATCTGATTCTAAGTCCAAATCAAATACTGATATTACACTTTTTAAAAAAATGATCTATCTGCTGCTGTTACAAAAAAAACTTGAGCTGCTGTCAAGACTGCTTTCAAGACTTGCTTCTGTTTAGCTCATTCAACACTTCAATCCGCACCTGTTGTCAAGACCTGCAAACTTACTTAAACCTGTTACACTTGAGTCCTGCTGCTAAAACAGTTCTGCTGCTAAAACAGTTCCAAAGTTCTGTTTTAGATTTGCTGTTTCAAATAAGAAACAGTCCTACACACTGTTCAAATACAGCAACACAAACACTTTCTTCTCTACACCAACACAGCACAACACAGCACAGCCCTTCCCTGCAAACTTGACACTTGAAAGTCCTCAAAAACACAAACAAACAGCAAATAATACACAACCTGTGTGTGCACACTGTAGCAAAATGATTAAGACAGAACTGTATGGTTTGTGAGTATATGCAGTGTGACTTAGACTAATATGCAGTCTACTCAAAAACAACAAGTACAATCTGTTTCTGAAATTGAAATGTAACAGCCTCACTTACTGCTGTCACCTGTTTTAAAGACTGATGTTGCTGCTGCTGCACACTGTGTAGCTGCTACTTACAATCCCAAAATCAAAACAGAACCTGTCACATGCACATACTAAACCAGATCCTGCTGTTGCTAAAATAACAAAACCAAAACAGTCAAGCACAACTGTGTTTATGTCTCTGTGATTCCAGAATAAGTCTGCTGTGATTTCAAGATCAAAATGCAAACCTGCTGTTTTATCTGCTGTTTTACCTGCTGTTTTACCTTTGTTGTGCTGTTCTGTTTGAAGTTGCTGCTTAAACACAGCACATCAAAATCTGTTTGCTGCTGCTGGTCCTGAAGACAGAATATAAAACAGCTTAACTCTTCTGAGTAGGCTCAACAAAAATGATTGTGCCCCTGTATTGATCTGATTACGAGAATAGGCATGGAAAACTTGATGGTTTTCTAGACAGTCATCATCAATTATTTCCAAAGTGAACCAAGTAAAGAAACAAGCGATCAAGTCTTTTGTTATGCAATTCTCATATCGTTGAAAGCGGAAGTCCCTTTTCGTGCTATACCATAACCAACCAACACAGCTGTTTGGCATCAACTAAGAAACCCAAAACCTATGTAGCTAATAGAAGCTGTCAAAATGAAACAAACAAACACAGCTTAACAGATTCCAGCGATTTACTGGTTCTGGACAGTATGAACTTGTGTGTTTAAACTCAGATCACAGCAAAACCAAAACAGTTTACAAAAACCTGTCAAAGTTTGATGTTGTTACTGTAAAGAACCTGTCAATCACAAAGAACATGTCACCATCTACAAAACTTGTTGTTACTCACAATGTTATTGCTGTCACAATGTTTTTGCTGTTTCAAAACAAAAATGAGTTGTTGTTTCAGTCTTGACAGTCCTCAAATCTACAAACACACAACAACTTGTTTAACAAAATATGCTCAACATTTAGCTCCAAAATCGCTTCAAATTTGTTTAAAGCATGTCAATACTACACACTAACTCAGTCAAGAAAGCTGCTGTCAAAAGTTATGAATAGAAAACTGAGCTGTCAAAAACTGCTGCTTCTTAAACTTGTGTAAACTTTCTGTTTCACCAAAATAACATCAAAATAACAATACAACAAAAAGACCACCAGTTAACAAACAGTCCTGTCTTGATATTAAAATCACACACTGTCTAAACTGCATGTATCACACACTAGTTAGGTTTACACAACAGACATTAAGCCAAGCTCCAATCGATTTATGTAAATTCGATGATAAAGCAATCGAACAATCTAAGCAATTTATACCAACAGATATCGAGCCACACGAGTGATATATGAACTTGAAATCTGACTAACTTTCTTAAACCTGCCCTTTATTGATATTGTTATAATACCAAGACAGGTTACAAAACCTGATGAGAATAATGGACAGCAAGAACCACAATTGTTAAACCTTGAAACAGAGACAAACTGTTTAATAAACCGGACAAAACACCGATGCACAAAATTTCTAAGTCCACTAATCCGCTCAAAATTAAACCAGACGCAACAATGATAAACCTGTCAAGACTTGAAATTAAACCGGATGCTGTCAAAAATGCAATCGATTTTGATGAACGAAATTGAATCAAGAAACAATATACACCCAATTTGGATCAAAAACAGAAAATGATATATGAAACTGGGTAAATGAAATCAAGCGGATTAGAAGTCCGCTCAAACTTCTTCGATGTACAATAAGTCCTAAACCACTTAAGAAAACTTACCTGCTGAACGAATCAGAGCCCTAATCCAGTCAAATGGTGACCGGTTTAGATGAATACCGATCAAAGCATGTCCGGTGTAGGATGAATACCGCTCAAAAAATAAACCTAAACTTGAGTTTAGATGAATACCGATCAAAGCATGTCCGGTGNGTTTAGATGAATACCGATCAAAGCATGTCCGGTGATGCTTTGTGCGGTTTACTCTTAGTCTAGAAATTGATTGAATAGAAGAATCAAACGGTGAATAATCCGGTCGAGATAACAAGATGAACCAGATTCCAATACGATTGAAGCTTCTACTGTCAAGGTTTATGCGGAGAAGACAAATTGAACGGTTTAGCCTTTTGGGCCTTAAACCAGTTGGGCCTTAAAGAAAAATTTTGGCCGGTTTAACAAAAATCAACCAAAAAAAAATTAAAAAAACAGATCAAAATTAACAAAAAACACAAAAACTAAAAGAAATTTAACAAAAATTGGATCAAAAACACTGGTTTTAAAAAAAAATTCAAGAACACGAAAAAGTTTAAAAACACAAAAATCCGATTAAATCTTGAAAAAAATGATCAAATCACAAAATTTTGTGAATAACAAAGATTCACAATGCAATTTCTAGCATTTTGATCATGTTTTTAACACAAAAACACAAGATTTTATGAAAAAAATCGGATCAAAAACTAAAAAAATAAAGAACGCAAAGAACACGAAAAATAAATCCAGAAAAAATTCACTTATCTTGAATGAATCTGATTTCTTTAATCTGATTTCTTGCACAACTTGCTTTGAAACCAATTGTGTGTCCACAATATCTGATCAATCTTCATTAATATCTTCAGATTCTGGATTTATCATGTATGAACATTCATATGAAGATGAGAGAGAAAGTCAACTGGTCAACCTTTCTTATTACGTATGAATTATACAAAATAAGCTCCTCTCACTCCTAATTACAAAGACTAAACCATATTTATATGGTCAACCTAATATAGACAAGGACAAAGTCAAACCTCTAAGGAAAAGTCAAACACGCTGACTTTTTACAATTATAGACCATTTATAAACTTTCAAGACGAATACAATTAATACTGATTTCTCAGTCCTAACACTTATCTGTTAGCTAGACTATTTGCTAGAAAGTAGCAATAGATAGTTATCTTAGCATTAGCCATTTAGTATAAATAGACGACTAGGTCTATTGTAAAAAGAATATGTGTGTACGTGAGAAAGGTTTTTACTCTTTTTTTAAGTTTCATTATTTATAAAGTAAAACCTTTGAAGCGCAAAGTCGTTCTTGAATGTTCTTATTTTATCTTTGAGACTTCATAACTTTCTTCGTAAAATTACTATAATTTGGTTATTTATAACTAGATTATTAGTGTTA
>NW_020204534.1:4323-11154 GCF_001531365.2 Cynara cardunculus var. scolymus
ATAACTATCTATTGCTACTTTCTAGCAAATAGTCTAGCTAACAGATAAGGTTTATCTTTTACATGGATAATCATTATTAACAAGATAAACTATAATTCAAGCTGTTGATTCGTCATCTCCAGCTGTCATTATCTATGCGGTAATTTCATCCTTATCTTCAAGTCTTCATTGTTCGCTTGGATGAATACTTAAAAAATCTTCTAAGTGTTAGTCTGTCCATCGTATTAATGAGAATACTTTCCATCGCATCATCCATCGRTCCGCTGGTTGAACTTCGTCCATCGGTCCAATGGTTGGTCTTTCCATCGATGCTCTGGATAGTCTGTCCATCGATCCAGACTTAGTCGATTCTGCCTTGATATTTCCATTGGTCTTCTGGTTCTTCATCACTTATTGTTTTTCATTACTTTTTACATTTTGCATTATGGGTTCTAACAACCAGATTCTGTTTGGCTAGCTTTCTTAAGACATCAAAATTCAGGTGTGAGAACTTCTGGTGCCATAGCCAATTTTYATCGCTCTTATGGGATACAAGGCAAATGGTGTCTTGTCCCTCAGAGGATTGAAAATCCAGAAGATAGAGATTCCCTTCTTTCTTGGCCTTGATAATGGTTTGACCGCACTTTGTTTCTATGATACAGAAACCTTTGTGGAACCTGACTTCAAGACCCTTGTCACGGAAGTGGCTTATGCTTAGTAAGTTGTGCTTCAAAACTTCAACATAAGCCACTTCTGATGGAGATGTTGCCTTTGATGAGAGTTCTGTATCCCTTGGTGGTTCCCTTGCTGTTGTCTCCAAAAGTAATAGAGCCTCCAGATTTTTCGATGAAGGAGGTCAGTTGACTTTTGTTACCAGTCATGTGCCTGGAGCAACCTCAATCCATGTACCATGGTTGCACATGCTGGTCCTACAACACAAATTAAGGGGTTTTAGGTACCCATTTCTTAATGGGTCAACGTTTGTTAGTAGGAGATACCACTATCTTTTCATCCCCTTTAGCCTTTGCAGACTTGGGTTTATTAGCATTTCCCTTGCCCTTGGACTTGGGCTTTTTCACGTTTTCATTGGTTTTAACTTTATAGCGATAAACATGTTGGGATAATATGAAGCGGTGTGTCAACATGTGATTCCTCAGGTTTTGTAAAAGAGCTAAACATTGACAATTATTATAATTTGGACATGAATGTCTAACGTTCTTTTTATTCGCTGAAAATAAAGAAGTAAATGCAGGGGATGTAAATCCTATCCTAGCATCGGCTGTTTTTACAAACTTCCTATCTAGTTCAAATTTTTTATTTGAAGGGGTCTTTGTCTTTACTTCTTTTCTCGTGAGGAAGGACTGCTTTTCTTCAGCTGAATGAGAGGAAAAGTGGTGGTTAGTTTTCTCTGAGGCAGGCCACTTTTGTTTTTGCTCACGAGTAAACTTAATGAACTTAGAAGATATGCTAGGGCCCTCTGATTTATCATTGGCAGATTTAATATTTCTCAGTTTTTCCTTTCCTTTGTCCGAAGATTTCATCGATGGAGGAATACCAGATTTCATTGAGGGTTTGAAGATTTGAGGCTTCTTATTCTCAATGATCTTTGGTGATTCAAATATTATCTCTTCTTCAAATTCAGAATCGAGAAAGTCTCTTACAGATTTCTCGAAATCAAAATTAGCATGGATGTTCGTGGGAGGTGTGGGTTCAGAGTGATCTGCTTGAGGTTCCATCGATTCTGACTTAGATGAACTTTCAGTTTTACTTGGATGGTTTATCGATTCATCAGCTGATGGTTCCTCATTAGGATTCTCCTTTTCATCAACAGTACTTGTTGATGAAGTGAGATTGACAACCAGAGACTCTGGTTTTACCATAGGATTCCCATCGGTCTCTGATTTGGAGGTGCCATTCCTTTCATCATAATTCTTACATGTACTGCTCTGAATTCTTACATGTACTACTCTCGTACACCACATTTTCAAAATCCTGTCTTAAGATGACAGTTTTTCCATCGACTTTAACTCTTTTAAAATTTGCTTTTGGTTTCGGGATAAAGTCGGGTTTCTGAATGCATCCAGGTTTGAAAGTGGATTCAAGGGTGGATTTCTTTGATTCGATGAAGGAGTCCAATTCATTGAATCCAATCCCTTGAGTGTCCGTTTGACCGTTTAACTTTTCATACACATCTTGCGCATCCTTGTATTTTTTCATCAGAAGTTCATTGGTTTGAAGCTTCTGATGAAGAATCTCTCTTTCTTTTTGAAAGAAATGTTTGAGAGCTACTGAGTTAAGTCTCTCTGCCTCACATTCTTTTAAGGCCTTAGTTTTTTTTCTAAGTCTTTGGTTACTCGCTTGTTTATTTCCCGAAGTTTTTCTTCCTCTGATTTTTTAAGAGCGGCGATGCAAGTCTTTTCTTTCATCAGATCAACTTTTTCTTCGGTTAGAAGATCAGTTTCTCTTTTGTAGAAACTAACTTCTTTTTCCGCTTTAAGTCTTTCAGATTTTTCTAAACTTAATTTTTCTTTTAATTTTTAAAAGTCCTCTTAAAGCTTTATTACTGTTAACTCTAGCTCAGATGTAGCCGAGTTGGTTTTATTGGAAGTAGACTCACATACCTGATCATCAGTGTCAGAGGCAGATTCTGCATTGGACGTGGCCATCAGACAGATGAGTGCTTTGTCTTCTTCATCGGATGAAGAATCAGACACCTAATTTTCTTTCTCAGCCATCAGGCTACGCTCTCTAGGATTGTACTTGTATTTATTCTTGTAATARTCAGCATCCTTTACCAGTCGTCCTTTGCATTCTTCGGAAAAATGACCGATTTTTCCGCACCTGATGTCACACCCCGTTAAAGCGGAAACACGAGATGTAACAGGTAAGCGTGTCACAGCAACAGATAATATATAACACCATAAGTTTAACAAGATTACAACCATAACCAAGTTGGTGTTTGAATACTTCAAAACATAGTTTACAAAATACACAAAATCATTGTTGTTACAAATATGCTCCAAAAACTTCACTTCTTTACTTATTTCCTGAAAAGCATGAAATATAAAACAACGTCAACTACAAGGAGTTGGTGAGTTCACAGGTTTTCATATGCACAAAACTATTTACAATGCATAAATCATTTCTTGCAAACTTATACATAACTTTTGCACATAATAAATGTAAATCTATCACGATGTTTAAAACTTGAGACGCTACCGAGCCTTTCCTGACCAATGTGCCCCATTATTTTACGAACGACCATAAGTAGCCCGTATACTCAGTTAGGTCCCACAGTTTGTAGCAGAACTAATTCAGCGGTGGTCCAAATTTCACATGATTAGACTAATAAAACGTAGGTATTGTGCACCCCTTTCTGGGTGGGACTGTCAACACAATAGCGGCTATCCACAAATATCACGGCTCGGGGACATGCCCAAGTTAACAAGTAGCGTTTACGGACGGGGACTTTATTTGGAAATAAACTCTCAAGTACATCAATTTATCATTTATATCATAGTGCAAAACAGTCAATATTTCATGACATAAACAAATCTTGACTAAACAGTTATTTAGTCCAACAGTTTCATAAATAAACAGTATAGTTTGCATAACTTCATGATTTTCCCCCAGTTTAAATAAACAAAAAGCATTAAAAGTGGGGCCGTGAATACTCATTTATTTCCTATTTTGAATATCCAAGGGCTTGACTTTCATAAACAGTCCAACATCCAGAAATGAGATCACATACAGGTTCTTGATAAAGATAAAGTCAAATTATATCTTATGTAATGCCAATGAGTTTTTATGAATTAAGTTGATACTTATATTATTTGCTCTAAAAATAGTCCAGAAATTATACATTTTAAAAAAATCAAAGACCTTTGCACATAAAACTGCCATTTGGACAGAATGTAAATTCTGTTTATGTAATTTTGGTCTCACAAGTCACTGTTAAAAGGAACCTTCCATAACTTTTTTTGAGTCCAAATTTTTATATCATCAATAGTAATGAGTTAAACAGATTTCTCCCGAATATCAAGAATTTTGGATGGGTTTAAGGCACTCATTAATACTCTACAACTTTGAGTGACACAGTCCCCAAGACAGATTGCACACTCTTTGACTGACGACCATTTGGGGGGTCTAAAATCATAATGTTTCAGTTAACTTTATTTTAAAGCCAACACATAAGGGTAACTTCCAGAAAAAGAATCACCCATTTTCATTGAGTTTTGAAGAACATATAACCGTTTTAAAATGCATGCAAGATTCTGTCAGCAATACTCTTTTTGCACCATAATCTTCTATCAAGAACTTGAAGTCTCAAAACTTAATATTTTTTAGTGAGACCAACTGCATTAGAAAGATAACTCATTAAAATAAGTTCTAGAAGAAAAATAAACCATTTTGGAGGAATAACCAGAGAGATATGGTCGTACAAAGTAGGTTTTACCTACTGTCAAGTGTGCTGCTGCACACTTATTTTGTTCTAAACATTTGAAGGTTCAAAACTTCTTTATTTTACATGATTCTATTTGGAAAAGAATCATAACTCATCAAAGTACATTTTAGATGAAAAATCAGAACATTTGGACTTTTATTTTGAATGATACAGTCGACATAATTGATAACAGAATATGTCAGTTTTTAAAATACATATTTTAATGATTAAATTCCATATGCAATGTGGTTTTATCCTACTTTCTGTTAGTGAATGCCCAAAAACCAGTCATATGATGATTGTAACATTGTCCATTTTATTATGTCTATATTATATTCTGTGTTTTAATTATTCATAATAAATAACCTTAGAATAATGTATTCTAAATGTCCCTAGTTAAATATTATTTCGGGTTTAAGGTTGAAGTAATATGATAATGACTAGCATATGTAAGGATTCATATAGAGATATCGAATCTGCATATGGGTACAAAATGGAGACTTTGTGTATCGGACGTGACTCGTTATGAAAACACTTCATTGGATGTCATGTGAGTGTTATAAGTGTTTCTCATATGGTCAATATACATGTAATTCTTTGACTTAAGAACATGGAGTTTGTTATGTGTGAGTAATGTATTTTGACATCTATTCTAATCATTCCGTAACTAGGTGACAGAATGATAGTTGGGTATGTTGCATATCACATAATAGAATTAGCATGTATCGAGATAGGATTTGTCCCTCCTTTATGACGAGAGTGATGTCTCTGGGCCCCTTGATAAATATATACTATAGAAATGCATGCATGCTTAGATAATTGATATGAGATATCATTATCTATTTTTTATTAGTATATCAGGGAATCAAGAAACTAGAGATTGGACATAACGAGAATGACACATCCAATGTCTCGTGTTCAACCTGGACATCAAGGACAAAAGAATTAATTATGTAAAACTAAAAATAACTACAAACCGATAATTTATTGTATCACTAATTCTCATCATTTGGGTAACGGTGATTGTTGGGTTTGAGTAGGAGCGTTAAAGTTGTATTCAAGTTTCTCCTTAGTGTAGTTTTATATTGTAATAGCGTAGCTTTACTATTTCCTAATATAAATAGTATTTTCCTTGTAATTGTCATTACCAAGTGATTAGCACAATTGTAATCAAGATTAGAGCTGTAATTTTCTGTCTCTCAATCAAATCAATCTTTGATGATATTCTCTCTATTTTTCTATTCATCTTGATTCTTGAAGATCTTATCATGTTTTTATGATTTCTGGACTTCACAATTGGTATCAGAGCAAGCTGTAGCAGTTTCGATTAAAGGATTAAACAAATTTTGCACAATTTTTCATGAATTTTTGAAGATTCATCGATCTGGGTCAATGATGTTCATCACTTGTTCTTCGTCCAAATTGGGTTTTTGAGCCTAAATCGGTTATTTTTTGAGTATTATTTGTAAAGATTTACATCGCTAGATTCGTTTTTGTATTTCGAACAATCTTGATTCACACTATTTTTGATTTTAAGCAAGTTTTAAACCAGTTTTAGTCGAAATCTGAGTTTTCGTATTCTGGAAAATATTCTTCAAAACTTATATTTTTTCATGTTTTGATCCAAAATTTTGGTAAAAAGTGTGAAATTTTGTGTTTTTGGTTGAATATTAGTCCGCTTAAGACTTGTGCGATTTAGGGTGTTATCCGCTTGATACTTGTGCGATTTAACATCTGTGTGAATTTCGAGTTGTTTGATATAGGTTTATCCGGACAACACTTGTGCGGATCATTGAGCGATTTATCCAATCCGTTTGGTAAACCGTTGATAACTTGGGCGGATCATTGAGCGATTTAGCCAATCCGTCTGGTAAACCGTTGATAACTTGAACGGATCATTGTGCGATTTAAACAATCCGGCTGGTAAGTCTTGTAACTTGAACGGATTAGTGGGCGATTTACATAATCCGACTGTAAGTCGTTTAAGAGTTGTGCGATTTAATAAGCGATTTAAAGAATCCGCTTGGTAAGACTTAGTGCATTTGTCTACTTGAGCGATTTATAATTTTGATCGTACATTCTTTGGTGATTGAACGGATATTGACTATTTGATTGATTTAATTCTTTGACTTTTCATCGATTTGTTTTAAAAGGACTTATACGTACTTTGACTTGTTGACTTAGTTGACCTTGACTTGTTGACTTGTTGACTTTTTACGTCCGCTTTTCATTTTGGAATTTTGACTAAGTGTTGAAAACATCCGATTTGAGAATTTTAATTCAAATTGAGTTTTGTGCCTTATCCGTATTTTGTTTTGCTTAATCCGTCTGAATTTTGCATGTTTGATTAAAATTTGGTTAAGTGTTTTGAGCGATATAAGTTTGCTTGTTGTCCGGACTTCTAATCC
>NW_020204535.1:0-1785 GCF_001531365.2 Cynara cardunculus var. scolymus
ATTAATAAGAGAATACCTAATATCAATTTCTTTCGAGTCTTTGGATGTAGATGTTTTATACTGAATGACAAAGAGGACARRGGGAAGTTCGCTGCCAAAGCTGATGAAGCTGTTTTTGTTGGATATTCAAAGACATCAGCCGCATACAGGGTCTACAATAAAAGGACCAAAATCATTAATGAGAGCGTAAATGTATCATTTGATGAAGTCATTGATGTGGCTTCTGAACAACTCGGTTCAGGACCCGGACTTATAATTAATACTTCGCGGAAAGCTGATCAATTTGAGTTTGATCTTTCTGAGTCTTCTAATTCAAATAAAATTGATTTAGATTTTTTGTTTGAACATTTTTATGAAGAATATTTTGATAATAAGCCTAATCAGTCCATTTTTTTGATCAGGGACAATTCATCTGAACAACAGTTATCTGGTCCATCTCCTGATGTGCCTGTAACTGAAACAGAAGAAGAAGTCGATGAAGAGATAGAGATAGACAATCCTATCAATCCAGTTCAGTGTGAAGAGGGTGGAACTTCTGAAGTGCAAGAGGTGTTGGCTAAACAAGATGCTACTAATTTACCTCAATCAGATATTCAACATGCTGTCAATTCCAATATTGAACCCTCACCTGAACAACTCAAATAAACTCCCCAAGTTCTTACATTGATCAAAATTCAGATCAAACTTCTTATACTCCCTTACCTCATAGCATAAAGTGGACTCGAAATCATCCAATACATCAAGTAATTGGTGATCCATCAGCACCAATTCGAACATGGTCCGCGACTACTAATGAATGTCTATATTTCACATTCTTGAGTAAAATTGAGCCGACTAAGGTTTCTGAAGCCTTAGCGGATCCGGATTGGATAATTGCAATGCAAGAAGAGCTGAACCAGTTCGAAGCACTTAAAGTCTGGAGATTGGTMYCTTGTCCCATCAATAAGACGATTATCGGTACTAAATGGGTATTCAAGAATAAAAAGGATGAAGATGGTGTTGTTGTTAGAAATAAGGCTCGACTCGTCGCTAAAGGATATAATTAACAAGGAGTTGACTATGATGAAACGTTTGCCCCGGTTGCAAGGATTGAAGCAATAAGAATGTTTTTGGCGTACGCGGCACACAAAAGCTTCACAGTGTACCAGATGGACGTCAAGACAACATTCTTGTATGGCCTTCTCAAAGAGGAAGTATATGTCTCTCAACTAGAGGGTTTCATTGATCAGTCAAAGCCAGATCATGTATACATCCTTGATCGAGCACKTTACGGTCTTAAACAAGCCCCGAGAGCCTGGTACGATATCTTGTCAGAATTTCTTGTAAAATCGGGCTTCTCGAAAGGTAACATCGACACCACTCTCTTTATTAAAAAGGGAAATTCTGATATTATTTTGATACAGATTTATGTAGATGACATATTATTTGGATCTACAAATCCCAAATACTGTAAAAACTTTTCTGCCCTTACGGTTTCACGTTTTAAAATGAGTATGATGGGTGAGATGAACTTCTTTTTAGGTCTTCAAATTAAACAATTATCTTCGGGTATCTTTATTTGTCAAACTAAATATATTTTCGATATCYTGAAGAAATTTAATATGRAAAACTGTTCATCTATCTCAACACCTATGGCTCATGGAACGAAGATCCATGCTGATCCTTCGAGAATAGCTGTTGATCAAACATTGTTGGGTTCAAGATTAGAGCTAAAATGTTGTATTCAAGTTTCTCCATTTACTTAGCTTAATTGTAATTAGTTTAGTTTTATTTCCTTAGTATAAA
>NW_020204535.1:3029-4578 GCF_001531365.2 Cynara cardunculus var. scolymus
ATCCGGACAAAAGGCTATATGATAAACTCTTATCCGGACAAGATTAGATATACTTTTGCAAAGGATTGTGCGGATATTAAATCGTTGAAATCAATTGAGCTTATTAAAAAAAATTCTAAGTCTTAAATCGTTCAATTCTTGAGCGGTTTAATTTCCTTTGTTGAGCGGTTTATTCTTAATCCAATTATTCTTTGAACGGTTTATTCCTAAATCGGACATGTCTTGACCGATGTTCATCTAAACCGTACATGCCTTGAACGGTTTAGTATCCGGATTAATACTTAGATTTTATTCATTCCATAAATCGGACACCTCTTGACCGGTTTATTCTAATCCGGATAAGCCTTGAGCGGTTTAGCATATGAACGGTTTTTGACCTTTGACTATAAATAACCGTCTCATTTTCATTTTTACTTTTTTACATTCCTTCACTGTTCATCGTCGTCTCCACTCAATATCTCCGCTCAAGTCGAGTTCTTTGATTTCAATCCATCAATCTCGTTTACTGTTCATCGTCTCTATTCAAGGTTCCATTTATTTGACTTCTATTCTTAATACGTTGATTGTTTCGATTCTTATTTGATCATATGGACTGTATTGACTTAATATGAACAAACCTTCATAGTCGAACAATAAACTCATATTAACTCAGATTAGACCTTGTATTTTTGGTGTATTTTGTGATTGTATTCTGAGTACGTATGTGTATTTTGAGTGTATTTGAGTTCATTTTGTGTATTTTGTGATTGTATTCGTATTATGTTTTGAACGGATACCTCACCGGACAAGGTGATCGGACTTCAATCCGATCAACCTTAAACCGGTTGATGATTGTCCGGTTTAAGTCTTAGTGTTGTGTGTGTTTTTGACTTGTTGTCCGGACTTCTAATCCGGATACAATTGTTTTAGTTTTAAGTGTTTAGTGTGTTGTTCGGACTTCTAATCCGGACACAATTGTTTTAGTTTTAAGTGTTTAGTGTGTTGTCCGGACTTCTAGTCCTGTTTGTATGTTGACCGGACTTCTAATCCGGTCAATCCATTTCATTTTTTTTCTAAGTGTTTACTCTCTTTTTTTTTTCTTTTTTTAGTTAATTTTTTTAGGTTAAATTTTTTTTTTTAAATTGTGTGAGTGAAATTTTTTTTAAGTTTCATTTGTTTTGATTTTTGTGTGTGTGTGTGTATTTTTTTTTACTTCATTTTTTTTACTTCAATAAAATGGGTACTAATATATTAGATCTTTTACAGGTAAATGGCCGATACTAGACATCAGTCTGACGAAGATGCTTTATATCTTCAAGGAGAGGTCAATGAATACGTCAGTCATCTGACTTTAAGAAGATGAAAAAGAATACTTCATCTTCCTACTCCTGGACCGAATGGGTTTGAAGATTTCGTCTCAGATAATCAGTTATGCGTTGATATTAAAAGATTAGGATATTCTGCAACATTGAATAATCCTACTCAATTTAAGAGACGTTTTCTACCATCAGTTTGGCATCTGCTCTTCTCGATACTAAATCGGTGCCTAACTTCAAAAACCCAAGGAATT
>NW_020204535.1:6063-7621 GCF_001531365.2 Cynara cardunculus var. scolymus
CAAATTGCTAGTTTGAAGAGGTTGTTGAAGGGAAAAGAGCATGTTGTAGAAGAGCCAACATCTGCGCCATCACCACCACCTGTACCAGAACCGTCAGTACCAGATCAATCGGTGGATGAGCTAAAATCACTTTTATATGCTAAGTTGATGGCTTCTCAAAACAAAGACGCGGAAGATGCAGATTTGGTTGGTCTTCTCCGCCAACAAATATATGCTAACCCTGTAATTAGAGCCTCAGAGTTTTTGACTTTTCAGGATGTGATTAGAGCTAATTTCTCTAAAGTTAGCAAGTTGATCACATCTCATACCCTAGATCTAAAACGTTCAATGGATGCTCTTGTCGAAAGGGTGTCTATACTTGAAGAAACTTGCAAGTCTCAAGCCGAATCTCTTAAACGAAGACATGAYRATYWGGATGATCCTGATAGTCATGAGGGGGAGAGGAAAAAGCAGAGATTGGCTGAGACATCTCTACAAGGTGCAAGTTTGAGTGAAGAGTCACTACCTCAGGACGTAACTGCTAAAGATTCTGCCCCGAAAACAGTTCGGGAAAGAATAATTGAGGCTGTCGTAATTGAAGATGAAGAAGTGGAGGCAAGTCCAATGATMGAGCCAATGGTTGAAAAGYCGGCGRACTCCACAGTAGAAACAAGGTTGTTAATGGACTTGTCTGCCAATGTAGGGTTCAACAGTGCATTCTCTAGTACTCTTGGTGGAGAGCAGGATTTTGGAGAGGACGTTGATAACATTGACGAGTCAACTAGAATGTACTTTGACTTTGAAGCTGACTTAGAAGAAGAAGATCCATCTTTTCCCGTTCAAGGTGATCCTCAGTCTATTCCAGAATCATCTACTGTTGTTCTACCTGATGTGCCTGAAGTTAGTGTTCCAAGAGAGTTTGTTGATCCTACTGAAATCTTCTCAAAGAATTACATTCCTTTCCATATCAGAGCAATTTTCTTTGGTTATGATCGCGAAAGAATCTGAGAGCCATACTTGGAAGATATCTACTTTGGGATTTTCATTCGTCACAAAAAACTGCTTTGTGCTGACAGAGTTCTAGGAATCCATAAGAAGCCAAAAGATTTTCGAATTGAATATTGTCACCTTCTAAAAGCCAAGTGCCAACCAGTTAGTGAAGTACGTACCAAGCACCGAATTGTAACGATAAAACAGATAGATGCTCAGAAGCTATTGAGAATTTGGTATCCTGTTTTCACTTTTACCAGACAGGATGGCCAGATTTGGAGGTTTAGTGAAGCTGACTTCTCGAACTTGTATTTGGATGACCTTGAATACATGTTCTTCGAACTCAAAAATATGACAATTAGAAAGGAAGGAGAACTGGTAGCTCTGGAGGCTATCAAGAGATTCATTTGATGTCATGTAAAGCTGACAATGGTCATAGATGTACAAATGGGTCTTGAAGACAATCAACGCATTATCAACCTCAAAADACCAAACCAAGATCTTGAAGACATTGACGGCTATCCAGTTTACATGGTTCTAGAAAATCCAGAGTTCGGGGTCATCTACTATGCTCAACTTCAAGTTAAAA
>NW_020204535.1:9960-11384 GCF_001531365.2 Cynara cardunculus var. scolymus
TATTTAATCTAAGCCGTCCAAATAAAGCAGATTACAGACATGATCACATGTTTAGCACGAGTAGCTAATAAACCTAAGTACATGGAGATCCTCACAGAAGACTAACTGCAGACCCTCTGTGAGACATCACAGAGGTTCTGCTGTTTATGACTTGTAAGCTTGATACAGAGGAACATTCTTCCAGAACCTCTATGAAACACGACAGAGGTTCTGTCGTCTTTGTCTTGAATGATGGGCTACATTTCTTGTGTTACTTTTTCGATACTTTTATATTCAAAGATGATGAGAGCTAACAATCTCCCTCTAAGTATGAAAAAGTAAACTAGGAATTGAAAGAGCAAGACCTTACTTGAAAGAAATTACAAGAAGTGATTAACCATCAACCTCTGAAATGAAATACTTGAATGTAAATTGCAAAGCGTTAAATTTAAAGTTACAACCAGAAAAAAAAAGTTACAACGTTTGTGAAGCTATGCCAAATTCAAGAAGAGTCAAACAACAGACTCTGGAAAATCATCTATTTGGTATACGAAGTCTGTCTTGATCGTTCTGTAAACGTTGAAGAGGAACTCCCTGAAATTGATTTGAGCTCTGATTGGTTCCAAGAGATCAGAAACCTCGTCAACCCTTAACTTTCCATTTTCCACCTCTGCCATGATGCACTTGAATATCCATTCCAATGTCTCCGTTGAAAACTTGTGCGGTTCGATTGGGTCAAAGAATCTAAGTATCTGATCCTTGTCCACATACACAAACCCAAAGATGGGATTGTGTATAATAGTGTTCGGATAGTACCTAGCGACCCAACTTGGTCTGTTGTAAGGAGGGGTGATCTTCAGACTCCTCTGTCCAAGTCGCATGGCCAACTCGAAGTCTTTCTGGCTGCAGTACATAACGTGTGCRCGCATGACTTGAATCAGCCTTCTGAGTGAAATTGCATAAGAGGACCTCTTCTCTGTGTAGGCATCTAAAATTTTATACATGAAAATAACGTCAAACACACAGAGATTGTGAAGATCTGCATCCGTGAACATGTATACATTGTTGTCTTCCCTTCTTACAACATATTGAGAATAAGATACAGCCTTCTTTAACATAGTCCTTGGTGAGATYGAGACCAAGGAGATGATTTTTAAGCGCGAGAAGACTTGTTCACGTGGCTTAGTCAATCGAGAGAAGTGGAATTTTGCAGCAGGAGATGGGATGTCAGTCAGCTCGGGATCATACGCGGGTTCTACGTTCGTGACAAAGTATTTGCAGATGAGCATTTCCTCTGGAGTGGTGACGGTCTCTATTTGATCAGGTATTGAGGGAATCTTGCTCATDGATTCCAAGATAGCATCGACGCGTCCTTSTCCTCTRTACTCTGGAATCTGCTGTTCATGCTCTTCAAGAATTGGAATCTGGGTTGATCCTTCTGCAAG
>NW_020204536.1:0-1262 GCF_001531365.2 Cynara cardunculus var. scolymus
GAGAATGTACTTATAAGACTTTCAGAGCTTGTAACCCCAAGGAATTTAATGGAACCAAAGGAGCGGTAGGATTACTATCGTGGCTAGAGAGTGTGGAATCCATTCTGCATATTACCAAATGTACTGAAGGAAATGAAGTGGAGTACACAGCGTGCCTATTGCAAGGAATGGCGCTCACTTGGTGGAACACACTAGTGCAAACCAGAGGCCGAGAAGCGGCTAATCGAATTCCCTGGGAGGAGTTTAAGAAGTTGCTAAAAGACGAATACTGTCCGAGGAGTGAACTCCATAAATTGGAAATGGAATTGTGGAACCTCGAAATGAAAGGGGACGATATTTCTGCGTATACAATGAGATTCCACGAATTGGCAAACCCGGTGCCGCACCTTGTGACACCAGAGGAGGTTCGAGTCGAAAGGTACATTTGGGGATTGTCTCCAGAAATTAGGGAAAATATAACCTCTGCCAATCCAAAGACTATCCAAGAGGCGGTAGAAATTGCCACGAAACTCACGAACAATGCTGTGCGATCCGGAGGGTTGGTCAAAGGAAAACGGAAGATAGAGGAGTATGGGGACCGAAGAATTGGAAGGAAATTCTACAGAAGCAGAAGAATGACAAGGAATTTTGGAGCCCAATCACAGGTGGTAAAGCAGGACGATGCAGAAAGATGCAATAAGTGCAAAATACCACACCGAGGGGGCCACACGGCAAAGGACTGCCGGAAGCGCTTATGCTATGAGTGTGGAAGCCCAGACCATATAAGGAATGATTGCCCAAAACGGAAAACAGGGGCAAATGCAAACCAAAATCGACAGAATAGTGCGGGTAATTCAGGAAGTCAGGCTCGAGATAGAGCTTTTGAATTGGGAGCCAGAGAAGCCAGAGAGGATCCCAGCATGGTTACAGCTACGTTTCCTCTGAATAATGAATTTGCATCGATTTTATTTGACTCTGGGGCGGACAGAAGTTTTGTGTCACTAGACTTTAAGCAAAGAAATAACTTAAATCCCCAGAAATTGAGAGAAGCCTTCGTAATTGAGTTTGCCAATGGCCAGGAATTCAAGGCTAGAAATGTAATTTTGAATTGCACTCTTAACCTAGCTAATAAGGATTTTAGTATTGATCTTATACCGATCGAACTAGGAAGTTTTGATGTAATTGTAGGAATGGACTGGCTATCCAAAAATCAAGCTGAGATTGTTTGTTCAGAAAAACTTATTCGAATTCCTCAAGAGGGAATGGAGCCAATTGTGGTCCAG
>NW_020204536.1:6172-8118 GCF_001531365.2 Cynara cardunculus var. scolymus
GAGCATACTTGGACCAAGATCGATTAAGTCAGGATTTTGAAGTGTTTTGCTAACGTTATGTAAAATCTGAAATTTCTGTTATGTCGATGAACCGTTTTATTTTTTTTAAACAATTTGAAAATAGTGTTATTTATGAACTGTTGCTACGACTCGCTTGTCTGTTAGCATCCCGTGTTTCCGCTTTAGCGGGGTGTGATACATTCGACCTCAATTAGTCACATTAAAGTCTAGTTATACCAACTAAGACTCATATAGTATCATGTTGACCCAACTAGACTCGTCAAGGAGAAATGGGCCCATTATGCCCATTATGCCCATTAGGGTCTAATGAGACTAATCATGACCTAGTTAGTGTCATTTTGACCCAAGTGGACTTCCTAAGGAGAAATAACCTATTATATCCTCTAACACGAAATTGTCCTAGTAAGGAACAAAAAAAACCGATTTTACCTCACTTACTCTCATTAACTTCTTATTAGACTAATTATGACCATGGACCCATCAAGGATACTTAACACACATTCAACCCATCTAGTCGTATTAACGACTAGTTAGACTAACTATGACATGACGGGAATGAGGGGTTGACCGGTTGACTTTTTCTCTCAAGATTTCTTGTGTTCGGCTAGGGGTGGACTTCGAATCTGCTGCTGATGTTTCGATCTCCATTATTCTTTTGCTGATTTGTTGTCTAGTTTGCTGTTTTCAAGATTTGCATTGGTTTTGGTGACTTTCGTGGGCGTCCGTTTCTCCTTTTGCGGTCAGCCGGCGGCGGTTTTCCTTTGTTAGGGTTTGCTTCCGCTTCGATCTGGTTTTTTCGTTTTGCTACTTCGATCTGTTTGGCGGATTTCGTTAGTTTCTTTTTGTCGAAGGCGACTCATTGGCTAGGGTTTGCCGTTTGGCTCTTTGCTGTCGTTGTTTGGTCTTGACGGCGAATTCTGGCGGCGGTGGATTTCAGGTTTGCCATCGGTTTGAAACTCAGGTTTGCGTTTTTCTTGCTGCTGGTTTATTGGTGCTGTTGTGTTGGTTTGCTCTTGGGTGTTGGGGTGGGGCTGTCGGTGTTTTTGGGTGCGGCTAGGGTTTGCATGATTTTCGGCCTAGGGTTTGCATGAAATTTTTTGGACGGGCTGTTTGCTTGTTTGATTTTGTTGCTGCTGGGTTTCTCCTTTCTTTGGTGTGTATTGCTGCTGGATTGATCGTCGGTTTTGAGCGTGGTTTTCTTTTCAACGGTTTGGGTTTGCATGAGTTTGTCGTCACGGCTTCGGTTTCGTGAAGGCTGCTTTCTTCGATTTGTGTTTTAGCTGCTGTTTGGTTTTCTCAGTTTTAGGTGTTGGGTGGTGCTTTACCTAGTTTATTTTCTCGTATCAAGTGTTTCTGTGGTCTTCGTCTCCTTTGTTATGCTTATTGATAGAGTATTCAGCACCTTTCTAAAGGTCTTCGTCTACTTTATTGAGACTGCTTGACAAGGGATTCAGCACCACGGCTTCTTGAATTCGGGTCKGGTAAACTAGGTTTTCTTTCGTTGGTAAAGATGCCTGATTTTGCGGATGTGATCTTGGAGAATGCTACATCTCGGGACTTTGCAGATGTTATTTTGGATGAAATGGAGGTAAATAATCAAACGAAGATAGGAGTAATTTCTGGTTCGTCCTCTAGAGTTTCGGTTTGGGATCGCCTCTCCCCTATGATAAAGGATGTGCCTAATAAATCCTTTGCCAAGATTGTGGGTGGTTCTTCTTCCTCAGATCATACGTATTATCCTGTTGAGAAGAGCATAAAACCGAGAATCTGTTTTCCCTTGGATGTTACGAAAGGTATGGCTCAATCTTTTCAATCGGTTCTTTATGGTTACTTTCTTGGCCCCCGTCTTCCTTTCCCCATTGTTTTACGGGCGGTTCAGAATGCTTGGGGAAAATTTGGTTTACTTGATGCTATGGTGAATGATA
>NW_020204536.1:8843-10718 GCF_001531365.2 Cynara cardunculus var. scolymus
ATTTCAAAACCCTCGGGAGACGATACTTCTGTCCATCAYGTTTCAAATCTTGGGGTTTCTTCTTTGTTGGAGGGAAAGGAGAGTGGTAAAGCGGACGGACAATTCTGTACGGTAAATGCGGGCCGTACACCAAGAGGAAGGGAGGATGCCTCCCATGTTCAATCTTTATCGAAAGGCAACCCGGATTTAGTGCAAAAGGCGGTCCAGGCTTTTAAACCGAGGAGGGGTAAAGTTATCAATTTGAATACGAGTAATCGGTTTTCTTCTCTTTCTGACGAGTCTAGTGAAGAGGATGACATGGAGATCATTGATACGGAGGAGCAAATAATGGAAAAACGTGGAGAGGATAGTTCACCCATTTTATCTCAATGATCAAGTTGGCAGCTTGGAATGTTCGGGGCTTAAATGCCCTTATWAAACGAAAGGAGGTACGTGATTTTATAACTCTCAAGCAWCTTTCTTTATGTTGTATCATTGAGTCCAAAGTTGCTTTCAATCACTTGGGGGATGTGTGTAGTARTGTCTTTGGTAATTGGAATTGGAWATCTAATGGTTCGGTTAGTGATCAAGGCACTCGCCTAATTATWGCTTGGGAYCCGTCGGTTTTATCTGTCCTAATGATTGAGCAGCATCAGCAATATGTCCATTGTGAAGCGCGTATTTTTGGTCAATCTGATCCCATTTTTTTCACCTTTGTTTATGGCTGTAATACGGGTACTGAACGGCGTGCGCTTTGGMGGGCTTTTGGGGAATTTCATGCCTTCCGTCAAGGGAAAGCATGGATTGCTATGGGTGACTTTAAYTYGATGCTCTTTCCTCATGATGGTCTGGGGGGTTCTTCCAGAAGGAATTCTGACATGGAAGAGTTTCATATTTGTCTCGAGGAGGCTGAATTATTTGATATTTCGTATCAAGGGTGTCAATTTACTTGGATCCAGAAACCTTTGGGGGGAGAGGGTGTTATGAGAAAACTTGATCGTATTTTGGGCAATTCGAATTTTCTTTCTCGGTTTGGGGATGCTTCGGCTTTTTTTGAACCTAGGGGGATTTCTGATCATTCTCCGGGCGTTCTTTCTTTCCGTGTTGGACGTCGTATTCGGCAGCGTGGCTTTAAATTTGACAACTTTTTGACCTCTCATACGGATTTCCTTGCTTCGGTAGAGGAGGTATGGTCGAAGCATCATAATGGTTCTTACATGAAGAGGGTTTTAAGGAAACTGAAAGATATTAAGGTGGTTTGTCGGCGGCTTCGAAATTCTTATGGTTGTTTGGATAAGCGGGTTAYTCARCTTAAGACYGAACTTGATGTTGCCCAATTGGCTTGTGATCTTGACCCGTTTAATGATTTGCTAAAGGCGGATATCGCTCACCTTTTATTAGCTTATCAAGAAGCTAGGAGTAATCAGATGGATTTGGCTAGACAAAAAGCGAAGATATCTTGGTTAAATGAAGGGGATGGTAATTCTAAATTCTTCTTTCATGCTATGAAAGAAAAGCGCAATCGGAACCATWTTGCCATGATCAGGGACTCGGCTGGTGTCATTTATGAGGACAAGGCAGTATCTCTGGCGTTCATTTCTCATTTTAAAGGGATTCTTGGTACCTCTTCAGGTTTGGTTGCTTCTTCTATGGGGGATTGTGTGTTTCGTCATGCTTTATCATTATCTGAATCTCTTCATTTAATTCGTCCCATTTCTGATTTGGAGATAAAGAATGCTTTATTTGCTATTGGGAATGATAAAGCCCCTGGCCCTGATGGTTATTCCTCTAAATTYTTTAAGTCAGCTTGGAATGTGGTTGGGCGGGATGTGCTGATTGGGATACATAATTTCTTCTATTCTGGAACTATGGAGTATGAGCTGAATCATACCCTTT
>NW_020204537.1:0-1607 GCF_001531365.2 Cynara cardunculus var. scolymus
TAAAGACATAAATTTAAAGACAATAAATTAAAGACAAGAAATTAAAGACATAAAATTAAAGACATAAATTTAAAGACAATAAATTAAAGACATAAAATTAAAAAGCATTAATTACTAATTATATGAGAGCAATATCTACAAGTTGGTACCAAAGATGGTGTTTTGGGCACAAGTTGCCTCAAGATGGCACACCCAAAATGGCTCACTCAAGCCTCTTTATATAGGGGAGAGGAAGGGAGGAAGGCCATACCCAATCATTACATATTGGGCAATTAAAACAAGTAAAGAAAAATACAAAAGAAAATAAAATAGAGCATGGAAGACAGCTCATAACAGCTGGAGGAAAAAATATCTAGGAGATCTTCAAGCTGCACGTTTCCCAAGAAGTAGTAACAAGGCTGGTAGACACCCCACAGTGGTGCCACAGTGGGCAGTGCTGTCAAAAAAATACAGGTTTTTGGAATAATACTTCTTCCTCTGTGTTTCATCATCTTTTTAAAACTTTTTGGAATAAAAAGGGAAAAACAACAAAATTGGGCATTTAATAAAAGCAAAAAGGGAGTAAATAAAAAGGAAATAACTCTTAAAAATAAGAGTTATCATTAAGCTTAAGGTAGTGATCATTGGACTTGTTTTACGGTGATGTATGTTTATAGCATATAAATGTAGCGAATCATGAAAGTTGGATTATAAAAGTTAGTCGGGAATTCCGGAATCGGATTTTACCGACTATGCAGGTCCATACTTTGACAATATATAACTTACAAACCATAAGTCGAAATAAGCTCATATTTTGTAGTTAGAAAGCCCTTAATGCATACTACAACTTTCATGTAGGATTGAAAATCCATTTATGAATCTAAGTGGCCCAAAACAGTATGTTTTCGGGGCTGTTTACAATGTATTTAGGATTGATCTGTTGTTTTGTAATATTCGTATAAAATAGATGGATAATTCAAATGAGGTTATTTGAAAACCAGTAGTTTCATCGCATATCATACTATATCTTTCGTTTAGATAGTATTTTCTGTATTGGTCTCTAAGTAGGGTAAAAATGCTCCCGAAAATGAAGGTCAAAAGCTGTTAAAAGTCGAATCGGAATTATATAAAGCCAAGTGTTGCGTCGATTTCTTAATACAAATTTGGCTGTCGTATTTGAAGTTTAAGTTGTTTATAAACATGTAGGACCTAAGTAATTTATTAGTATAATTAGGATATGATCTTACATTGTTTAAGTAATAATCGATTTGCGCAYTCGTTAGGCACRCGAGCAAGTCGAACTTTACCGTGAATCTCGTTTGATCGTGCTTTAATTCTCTATTCCGCTTAAGGTACGGATTTCACTTTCTTTGACTTTTAGGCAACTAGTTGTTGTAGTTGATTCTTCATAACGGTGGTTTACCACTTTGTGATTGATCGCTTAAAAGTGGTCAATAAATTACGTACTTATATATATATATATATATATATATATAAACTCTTGAACCATTATAGTAAACTTTTGAATCGTTATCATGAACACTTGATTTTTAGTTCGTTGAATTATATGTTTGAATCTTTCAATTTTGTTAAATTGATTGTCATATTTTGAAGTAGTTTCGAGTTTT
>NW_020204537.1:1958-3731 GCF_001531365.2 Cynara cardunculus var. scolymus
CGTGTGGTTTGGCCACCCCACGAACACTACAGGAATTGACGGATTGTGTTTAAATGATGTTTTGAAATGAGAACTGTGAAACGTCTTGATTTTCTATGAATTCAGTTTCATTGATTTTTAAGTCTTCCGCTTTATTATTGATGTTACGTATTATTATTTCAAGTTTATATACAATATGTTCACTGAGCCATGTGCTTAGCCGTATTCTTGTTTCTTGACACGGCAGGTTCCAAGTGATTCTAATAAGGGACGAGACTTGAGATCGAGCGTTTGACTTTTTGGAGTTGGTAAACTCGTTGGTAGATGTATAATATTCTAAACTTATAAATAGTTGTTAGAATGTAATATTTTGGATTGTAAAGCATGTTTTAGAAGTTAATCTACGTTTGAAGTTTATTAGTAGCTCTGCAATGTTTGTGTCTTTGAATTAAGTCCTGTTAGTGACACCGCCCGTTCCGGACCACGGGGACGGGGGATGTTACACGCCATACATAATGTCAAACGATAATACATGATATGAAAATGTTGGGAAAACATAATATCACAATATTAAACGATAATGTCAAACATCATCCTAAAAAGGGATAGATAATATAAAATGGGGAAAACACGATATGAATCATTCTTCCATAAGTAACTTAAGAAACTCCATCATTGCCACGTGTGTCTTTGGAACCATAAATTTTTCACGGACTTGCTTTTTTAAGAAGATGTGTAAAGCTTGGCTATAACATCCTTGAACCTTCTTCAAATTCTAGAAAACATGTCACAATGTCCATGCATTCTTGTGTCGTTGGTGAGGAATTATTCTGTGATGAAAAAGTTTGTGTGCTTCATGATGATTGTGCCTCCAATACGTTATCTAGTTTATCCTCAATGAGGAAGTTACGAAAGATTTTCTCTTGGTTGAATGGGTAGGAGCAACAATATTCGACTTCTTCCTTTTACTCGAACTACTTTGAGGGAAAAGATGTTTATCATTGTCGCCTAAATTCACTTCATCACTATCTCCTTTCCCTTCATGATCTTCTTCATCTTCAACATTAGTTGGACCGCTATTGTTTTGACATTCAACGGGAGCCTTAGTCTTATCTCCAACGGCAACGAAATCCCGAAATAAAGGCTCATAATAAACTTGATAAATCTCCAAATTTAAGTCCCTAAACTTGGCAAGATCTTTATCTCCATGTGTGTTAATGGCTCTTATTAGCAAATTTCACTATGAATTCATAAAAAAGTAATAGAATACAAAATAATATATATAAAATAGTAAGTATTATCTTTATTTTTTCATCCCACCACACTGGTGATTCAACAATTGTCTTTCTCACGGGATCCCATCCAATGCCAGATTCAATCCTCATTAAACGATCATACAACTTCCATTCTTTCTTCATAATGTCCCATTTGTTTTTAAGTTGCTTCTTGTCAAAAGATTTTCTTGTTTGTTCCTTAATCTTCTTCTCTATGTTTCCCCACCCAAGCTTATTGAAGTGACTACCAGGTCTGTTCCTATTTTTAACCTCATTCATGCACAAATCAATAAACACTATAAAGGTAGTATTATCCCAAACAAGTTTTGGCTTATTCTTTTAGATGTATCACTAGCAATAAAGTTAGCATTGCTCGCGTCCATTACCTAAATAAGAAAGTTAATAAGAAGACCACTAATGTATTCAGTTTCCCTGTTATGTCGTTACATGGGTTTTGCATATATATATATATATATATATATATATATATATATATATATATAGGGTTGGGTTCACGTGA
>NW_020204537.1:3896-9593 GCF_001531365.2 Cynara cardunculus var. scolymus
TTTAAAAAGTCACCTTCACAGCATTTTTGCTGTGAAGTTTCAAGTGTAAAATGCTGGTCTCACGGGTCTCACGAAAACAGGCTGGTCTCACATGATCCCAAGTATATATATATATATAATGGTAAACTAGCTATAAGCATGAATTTTAAGAGTTTACCAGATGCTTTATGATGTAGTATTGCTCATCGATTTATTCAACCTTAGATTTCAACACAAAAATAGAACTCGACGCATGTATACACCTTGAACTACTGTCGTCTCGTAACAAGTAATAATGGTAAAGTACCAGATATCGTTCTCATAGAGATAGCTTTGCAAAGTTATTCAAAAGTCCACTCTATAAAAACTAATATCAGATGGCGAAACGAGGGATTTGATTTATCTAAAATTGGAAGGTTTGATTAGCAACTACGAAAATATCAGTCGTAAAAAGAAGTACATGGTGCAAAGGTTGATCAAGATATTAAACAAATGAGTCAGCAAAAATGTGACATAGCATTCCTGTCACAATTATCTAAAATCAATAAATGATTTTATATAACTGTCACAGTATCAACTATCGGGTCAGATGGCCTCCCAAGAGTACACACCGGTCAACGTGCTATTGATACGATATCATTTATGTTAGACGTCGTGAATCCTAGCACAATACAGTGTTACCATCCTACACCGTAGGAGTATAGTACTTGTCAGATACTAAATCTATTTATAGCCTTCTCCTATTACCTCAGGTTTTCTTATTTATCTTAACTCTGAAAGTCAATGCATTTTCATACACCAAATCAGTTGTCAATTAATTTTAATGTAATCTTCAATGAAATATTAATCACCTGAAACAAATAGTAGACTATAATGCTAATAAGACACCTTTGTACTTTCACATCGGCTTTGGTCTTAATTTTTCCTTACACCCCAAGCTAAGGCGTTTAGCCCATCATCGCTCAGTTTCTTCTCACGAAGGATGTAAAAACTGAAAAATAAATAACTGATACGAAAAAGTAAATTGCAGAAATTAAATTTGCGAGAAATTAAAATACTGGAATGTAAAGTACTGGAAATTAAATTACAGAAATATAAATGACTTAAAGTAAATTACTGTAAATAAAAATGCAGAAAAGTAAATTGCAGTAAAGTAGACTGAAAAGTGAAGACTGAAAAGTAAAAGACTGAAATTAAACTAGTAAAAGATAAATACTAATAATTAAAATTATTCTAAGACAAGACATAAAGTAAACACTTGTATACTAAGATGTGACCCTTACAAGACAAATGAAAGCTTAAAGGAAGGAAGACTTGGAGAAACTTGCACTCCAAGTTACGAAACTTGCAAGCCAAGTTTCGTTACTAAAAGTGAAGAGTTACTTGCAAATACTTGAAAACAGATTATTTAGTCTACGAAAATTAATCGTGAGCCACAAAGGATGAAATACAATGTAAAACAACAAAAATCGATTAATTGCAACTTGTAACGAAAGTCGGAAAGCGTTTGTAACTCGAAAGTAAGAACAGAAATGAGATGAAGATTAAATACGAGCACTTGAATTAAAATTTGAGAATGTAATCGCAACTTCACTTCACAAAATCGGTTCTTGGTTGGAAGAAAGAAAATTGAATGCAAGAAAACTAAAAGCAATAATATAGAGAATAATTGTTTTTAACTCAAAGATTGAGTGTATCTATGTAAATAAAACCAAGCCTTAAATACCTATTTATAGGGAAATGGGAGCTTGCACAAGGGGGTTAACTAATAAGACAAAAGAGGTCTTCAAAAACGGGCTTTGACCAGGCCCAAGTCCTTAGATCCAACAGCTTCAAGGGGGCAGCCCAAGGAAATTCGGCCTAGACAAAAAGTGCAGCTCATTGACTGGTGCTATAGGATTCTGCCAAACATGCTCCTACAAGACTGTTGCAGGACTTGGCCCAAAAATCATCAAAAATCTACATAAATAGGGAATTAACATTAGATATGATATAATACTACTATTATATATATATATATATATATATATATATATATATAAAGAAGACATAAAAAGACTCGATTAAGACACTGATGGGTAAATAAAAAAAGTGAAAATGGTTAAGAAAATGATGTAATAAGGTTAATAAATTAACACTTATCAAGTATATATTAGATAACTTTGATGTTATTACAAAGTGTCTTGCTCTCCGAATTATCTATTCTTTCTAAACATTACTGATCTCAAACGAGGTACACTTACTTAAATTTGACTGTAATAATAAAGTCAAATAAGCCAATGGGATGCTCATTATAATGCCCTAACCCACACATTGTATGTAATACATATTTTATACAAAGGAAATACATAATATCATTCCATTCGGGTCCCTTAGTACAAGAATCTAACATGACCAATTACAAGGTGCAAAATTTCGAAAGACATTTCTTGTACTAATCAATCAAAACAGATCTTCAAGCAGAAGCGCATAAAGGAAAATATTACACCTTCCCCTCCCCCTTATTGTCCGAACCTCCTGCAACACATAGTTAAAATCACAAAACGAGGGTTAGAYCGAAAGGTCTAGTGAGATACCCTATTTATGTTATTGCAGGGTGAAAAATCACCAAAACCTTTAGGGAAAAATATCATTTCATATATATAACAAATATATGAATAAATAGAAACGTAATACCAGATCTTTTCCATTTATCAAGCAAAACATTCTGCTTATTCAAATCTCAAAACTCTAAACCAATCAGGTTCCACATAATGCCACTTTTAAACCTTTTCTTAACCAACAAGGTTATTTAAAGCTTCAGGCCAAACCTGACATTTTCTCCTCAATAACATCCAAACTATGATTTCCAATAAGAACCTTGATCCTAAATCTTTAAGTCACAAAGAAATAAAGACTCCGGACCACGGTAGTCTTAAAGGATATAATAGAATGAGTTATATCATACAACACACATACAAATGCCACCCTTATATCCAAAGGTACACCTCTCCTTGATATGCCACCCTTATCCCATGGTACACCTCTCCTTGATATGTCACCCTTATCCCATGGTACACCTCTCCTTGATATGTCCCTTATTTCCTCATCAGAATATTTTCACAAAATAATTTCAAATAAACCGCAGCCATTGAAATTATTATCTATACAAAAATATTTCTTTCAAAACTTCTTTTTTATGATAAAATAACATTTCTCATCAAAAACACAACATTACATCAAATCCAGTCAACTTTGACTTAGCCGGACTTCAAATCCGGTCAACTATCCGGACAACACAGCCTAAGCCTTGTCCGATTTAACACTTGAACAAATTTCAACTTTGTCCGGATAACAAATCCGGTCAATACCCCACATAAAGCTTGAACGATTTATCACTTAGAATATAAACCATCTTTGTCCGGATAACATGTCCAGTCAATACCCTGCTCATTACTTAGCCGATTTAAAATAATCCAACCACTATTTGGTCGTATTCTTACTTCTTAGTTTAAAAAGATAACTTTTCTTACCAATCATAACCCGATCAACACTTAACCGATTTAAGACAATCCGGACAATACATCGATTAACCTTTGTCAGATTTAAAATAGTCCGGACAATACTTCGTCCATCCTTTGTCCGATTTAAAGTAATCCGGTCAAACCTTGTCCGGTTTAATATCCGGATAAACACTTAGAGCAAAAAAATTGATTTCTATCCAAATTCAAACAAAAATTCATATGAAACCAGTAATAATCTTCATGCAAAAGAGTTTTAGAAAATTACTCACTGTATGCAATCAAATGAGATTCAACTTCTTGAAATCAGACACTTGAATCTTCTTTACAAGAATAATTCGGTCAATCTTTCTTTTTTTTAAATCGCACAACTTTTAGCAAATGCAAGAAGAGAAAATATGGAGGCGAAGCCCTCCTTTTATACTTTCCAAGAATGGAAGGTCGGCTAACAGCCCCTTCTTCCCATACAACTCACCACATGCACATGCATACATCCTCACACCATGCATTCACAACATGCATACGTGTATAATCATATATATATATATATATATATATATATCCAATTATTACACAATCTCACATATCCGCATGATTAAACATATCAATTTATCATGCTATCACGTAATCATTTAATCAGATAATCACATATTAATTACCTTGGGTGATAACTAGAATCCGGTTATCACACTCATAGAGCCAGCAAAGTACCACATCAGTGCATAGAATAATTAAAGCGGTACCTAGAATGGTGGCAGGGGCCACTTAAGCTACTATTGATGCATATGCATTCCTAACAAACTGTTCATTAAACTGTTATTGAGGTTGTTTGAATTCACTCAAGTATCAAGTGTATTTTCAATGTTTGGTTGTAATAGGTAAAGAAAATTAACAAATGAAATGGGTTGAAATAAGTTTCTTGTCGGAGCTCCCCATTTCTTAAATATTGGAATGCATGTTCTGTCGAAATAAGTTTCTTTTCACTATTCCCTTTTATGCAAAGATGTGATTCACATTTTGATATATTAGATTTCATCAGAAAACGAACAAATAAATTGAAGAGAATTTCATATGCATTAGACCAATATAGTAGTAGAAAGTTATGTTAGCGAAAACACAGTAAGATTTGCATCCCCCTAAGCATATGGTACACTTGAAGATATCAGATCATTTTACACTGAATTAGATTGTTATTTGCAAAAAATAACTCCAATCGTGGAACAGGTGACATATACATTGTAATGATCATTATTCTCATAAAATTAAAATGTGCAAAAACTCTTGAAATTGCTCAATTTTCTTTGTCTTACATGCTTTCTTCTCTTCATTGTCTCATTGCCTACAGGACTGGGGAAAACTCTTATTTTATGCACAACTACTATTTTAATTGTTGTATAATTGTTGTATAATTTTGTTTTCCAATCTGCACAGATGCTGGACTATTTTAATTGTTGTATAATTACATAGGTAATCATGTTTATGCACAACTACTAATCTTGCTGAAGGGTTAAATGGTAACATCATCAAGACTATATGTATATTGATTTGCATTTATGCTTCCTTCTCTATGGTCGCTGAATTTGTAAGAAAGCATACATATATACTGAAATGGAACACATAGAAGCAAGCACACAACCACAAGATTGTCACTTGAAAGGAAAAACAAACTCGCAGAAATCACTAACCTCAAGATTCGCGAAGAAACCGAACGGGGAAGATCGATCTCTGTTGTAAAGAGAGTGGTTCGTATTCGTTGTGAGACGGATCGAGATTCACAACCACAGATCGAACGATCTCTGTTGTGAAAAGAATAGGTGTTTGTATTTGAAGAAGATCGGTCTCTGTTAGAAGAGTGGATCGATCTCTATTGTGATCGATTGTGAAAGAGAAGAGTGGATCGATCTCTGTTGTGATTGATTATGAAAGAGAAGAGTGGATCGATGTGTGACATCCGGAAATTTAAATACCAGGTTAGTAGCTAGATAGCACTTTAGAAATATTATTATCTCTCAAGTAGCGCGTTTAGAGMTTAAGTAGTTAGAAATCCCGGTAGGTTGCGTAGAAAACACTGTTGTGACCCGTAATGAACCAAATCGTCTTATATAATGCCAAGCACTCCAAATAATTTTTAAAACTTGCATAAAATATAGAGTCTTCATATTTTAAATATTTTTTTTACTTAAAATTATATTTGAGGAATTTATTTATCTCATAAAAT
>NW_020204537.1:9858-11283 GCF_001531365.2 Cynara cardunculus var. scolymus
TCCAACTTCTCTCTCTAAAAATTCTCTCTAGCTTTCCCTTGCAAAAGGCTTCAAGTCCAGCCATTTTACATCCTTCATAGGATTCTTGAAGGTGTTCTTAAAGGTAAACATGCATCATAATGTTAAAAAATCATCTTTTGTTGTCTAGGTTCCGTTTTCTTGCACTAAGCTTGAGTTTTCTTCTTCTATTTTGATTTCAAGCTTGTTCTTGTTAAAAACTTTCTTTGAAATCTTAATGTTTGTAGATTCATCACCAAACATGTTGCATGTTCATAAAAGTGATGGATCCATGATCAAACCCAAGTTAAGATCAAGGAAAGAACCTTTGGAGATTGGTATTAGCATCCAAGTGTGTATTGAAGTTTCTACCACTTTGTTTTAAAAATAAAGCATAAAGTTCTTTCATAATCATCAAATACCTATTCTAAACTTCATGCATGTGATAGCAAATTCATATCTAAGTGCTAAAAATCGAGCCCAAGGCTTGGATTTCAAACGATTTCTCAATAACAACTTTTGATGATCATTTTAGGATTTCTGGTTTCTGGCAGATTTCATGCATGAACTTCATTCGATCATATCTTGAAAAATACTTAGACAAATGACTTGATTTTTCTTTTGGAGCCTTTTTCTTTGAGTTATTTTTGAGACTCAAGTGGCTTCATGTAAAAACTCGGAGATTTGACCCCTCAACCACTCGTATTAAGTTAAGAGTGCAAGGGATGACCTGTTAGAGTAAAAACTCTACTTTAATCGGTCATAACTCTCTTAATATTTCACTAAAATATTTGAATCTTCTTCTGGAAATTTATTTTATTGTATTATATTTCAAACAAAAGTGGTTTCACTAAAAAATATGGAGATTTGAGGTCTCAACCTCTCAAACTAAGTTGAGTACGCATGCAAGCAGAATCTGACAGATTTGGACATGTGTCTTAAAATRACTATAACTTCCTGAAAACGTAATAAACAATGATGATTCTTTTTTTGAAATATAGATATTTGAGTTAGTTTTAAAATCCAATAGGAATATCTGAAAAATATTGATATTTGACCTTCCAATCAGTTGTGGCAAAAAGAGTATGCAGGCTGCCTTGGTAACTGTGACACTTTATCTTGAGTATAATGATTAAAATATCAAACCACCTCTAAAAATGGTGTTATTTATGTCAAACTTTCCCTAAGACATCAAATTAAAACATATAAATGTTTTGGAAAAATATAGTTCCTGGATAAAGGTGAACCATAGACATATTTGAGTCGCAAAGATTCTGTCAGCATGCATAATTTCCTAAAATCTCTAAGATTGAACTCTTAAACCATAAACCCTATTTTAAGCATATAAAGTGCTTAAAACTTGATTTTTATTCATAAGGAGGCATTATATAAGACGTAAAGGTAGAATAGTAACCTTAATCCTTAAGA
>NW_020204538.1:0-1243 GCF_001531365.2 Cynara cardunculus var. scolymus
AGTCCAAGATATGTCGGACCATTTCCTATTATTGGGAGAGTTGGGGAAGTGGCCTATAAGTTAGAACTTCCGGTAGAATTAAGTGGAATACATGACACGTTTCATGTGTCAAATTTGAGGAAGTGTCTAATAAGTCTAGATGTGGCAGTACCATTACCTGAGATTAAGGTAGATGAAAAATTATCTTTTGAAGAAACCCCTGAGCAGATTACTGATTATAAAGTGAAGAAGTTACGAAGTAAAGAGATTGGATTAGTGAAAGTTCAGTGGCGTTATCATAAAGGATCAGATGCCACCTGGGAACCAGAGTCGGAAATGCGGATGAAATATCCCTATCTTTTTACTTAAGTGAATTCCGGGACGGAATTCTTTTAAGGAGGGAATATTGTAATAGTCTGGTTATTATTTTTGGTTATATATATATATATGTACTTATTTAATTAAATATATATATATATATATATATGATATATGTATGTAAGTTGTGTGTGTGTAGTGATTATTTTAAAAAGAAGAAAAGGTAGGTCGGCTAATGAGCCGTCCATTACCTTCTTTGTGAATTGGTGGTATAAAAAGCTTTTGTGAAGGAAAAAGGCTGTCATTCACTTTTGTTACTGTTGAAATTCTCTCTCAAAGTATTGAAGAATCTGCACAAGAACAAGAAGAAGAAGAATCTTAAGGTTTTGATTCTCATTTCTAAAAGGTGAGTGTTTAGAGCTTTGAATATGAATTGCTTTCATACAAATTGAAAATCATTTAGATCTGATTATTATGAGTTTGGATGCATTTTATGATGATTCTTGTGTAAACCGGCCAAGTGGTGTCCGGATTGAAATCCGGATACTTAAACCGGATGTGCTTTGTCCGGATATCTCTTAAACCGGACAAGAAGTGAACGGATTATGTTGTAAACCGACCAARAGGTGACCGGATATCTTTTAAACCGGTCAAGAGTTGTACGGTGTGTTGACCGGATTATATTAAACCGCTCAAAGGTTAAAATGTGTATTGATCGGTTTCATCTAAACCGGATGACAAAGAGAATGATATGGTGTCCGGATTCTTAAACCGAACAAGGATATTATATTTTCAAGTGTTGTTTTGAGCGGATTACTAAACCGGACAAGGATGAATTATTTTCTAAGTGTTTGTCCGGATTTGTAATCCGGATGGAAAGAAAAGAGTTTTAAAGGGTATTGACCGGACATTTAATCCGGATGGTTATGACCGGACTTCAAGTCCG
>NW_020204538.1:1895-11019 GCF_001531365.2 Cynara cardunculus var. scolymus
TAATAATACTATTTTAGTATTATGAGAATGATGATGTGAATTATATGTATTGGGAATATGAGGGTTGTTACAGTTCATATATTTTATACGATATATGAACAAGAGGTGAACACGATATGAACAAGGAGTGAACAACCATATAAGATCAGAAACATATACGAACAAGGGGTGAACCTTAAACAGTGTGGATTCAATGCATGTATAAAACTCCAATTGACAAAGGATCGCTCCCGACTGTGTTTATAATGAAGGAACTATTGTTCACAAACTGTTCATATCGTGTTCATACATGTTTTTTTATTTATTTTCTTTCGTATAACATTTATTCTTATTATGTGATACCGATTTCACCGGAGACCGGAGATTGGAGGTCGCAGAGATGAGAGAGGAGTTTTAAAAAAAAATACCTAATATGCCCTCTAATTATAATTTTAACTCAAACTACCATAATTATTAATTTCCTAATTTATCTGTTGATTTGTGGTTGAGATTGGACCTCACAGTTATCACAAACTAATTAGTTCTCATTTGATTAGTCCCATATATATATATATATATATATATATATATATATATATATATTTTTTTTGACAGGTTCAAACGAGAACACTAACAATTTAAGAAAATAAGAAAAAAGACGTTAATGTACAAAATCATATATAATTGACGTACGCGCACGCACGCACACACACACACAGATATATATATATATATATGTATATATATATATATATATTCACGTACAAAATCATACATGATTCATACACACATACATTTATTCATGTACAAAATCATACATGTTTAAAAGTCGTCTGATTCCATTTTTTAGACATTAATGTAAAGTCACATGTGATTTTGTACATTAACGACATTTTTCTTTTCTTTAATAGTTAGCATTATCGTATTAATCTCCCCCCCCCCCTCTCAGTATATATATATATATATATATATATATACACAGAGTAAACAAATGAAAACCATAAAAAGTTAAAAACTTGTGAGAGCCGATATAAAAATATCTTGTTACATTATTTTTTATTATTAAAAGCCATTACAACAAAATCGGGTTTATAGGACACTCCAAAATTCTAAACGTCCTAATAGACCTCTTTATAGGATCACAAAAATAAAGTGTCATATCTAAAGGTGTTGTATTAAATTTATATGACGATTTTTGATGTCGTAATAAGTTTTTAGGACACTTTTAATATAAAACGTTTCATTATCAACTTTATAGGACACTTTTAATATAAAACATTTCATTATCAACTTTATATGACACTATTTGAAAAATTGTCCAATAAAAACAAGTGTTTTATAAAAAATTGATTTTATAGGACAATTTCTTAAAACTGTTCTATAAGGTTGCTAATGCGACACTTTGTATTAAAAATGTCCTCAAAAACTTGTTAAAACGCTCAAAAACGTCATATAAACTTATTACAACGCCTTTAGATAGGATGGTTTATATTTTAGTCCTATAAATTAAGTTATATATAGAGGTCTATTGGGACACTTCGAGATTGGGGGTGTCCTATAAACCCAATTTTATTGTAGTGAGCTACGATTTGGTGTATTGTTTCACATATGTTTGTGTTCAACTTATGAAAAAAAGTGCATATGAATTTTTTTTATTCGTTTAGTAAAATTTAAAAATATAATTAAAAAATATTCATACGATAAAACAAATACATATGAAACTCTTACATTATAAAACAAATATATGTAAAACAATATCTTAAATCCTGACATTTGATTAAAAAAATGTAAAAAATTTATTTTTAAATTGGTTCTGACGTGTTTTGTAATGTTTTTGTTGTTCTCATTTGATTTAACACCCCTCTCTCTCTCTATATATATATATATATAGAGAGAGAGAGAGAGACTTAATCATTTGAGAATTTCGTAAGATCAATTTTTAAACCAATAATTTAGGATAATTAATGATTTTTTCTAGGAAAAAAAAGAAAATTCCATATATCTATAACAATACTACATGAATATACAATTACAACAAAACTTTTGATTACAACTTCTAAAACACAATATACTACATTTTAAAGCATCAATTTAAAAAATCTCTTAATCATTGCCCTCAGACCACAATAAACAAGTGCTTGATGTTATATATGGTTTTAAACCCCTATCCATGCTACATTAATATACATTTACAATAAAACTCTTAATTACAACGTCTAAAACACAATGTGCTACATTTTAAAACATTTAATCACTACTCTTAAAACACAATGTACTACATTTTAAAACATCAAATTCAAAAATTCTCTTAATCATTGCTTTCAAAACACAATATACAAGTGCTTGATGCTATGGTTTTAAGCCCCTATCAAAAAGCTTCGCTTCAGACCCTTGCTTTCTACACACTCAGTTTTCTCCCTCCTTATTTCACCTTTCACTTACCCAAAGCTTGAATAGTTTTCCTTCTAATGCTTTTAACTCACCACTGTACAAGTCTTCGATGCTTGATATTAACCTCTGCCACCATGATTAGAAATTAGAAGGTAAGTAGTTGAAATTTCATCTTAAAACCTGTCCTTTTTGGTCTTTTATGACTTATAGTATTATGAACTTGTAGATTTTTTTATGGGTTTTAAGTTGTTCGTGATAAAACTTAGAGTTTTTTTATGGATTTTAAGTTGTTCGTGATAAAACTTAGAGTTTCTTGTAGTTCATCTTAAAGCTCATTGTTTTTAAAACCTATTGATGCTTGCAAGGCAAGAGATGCTCTTGAGGAGTCTTCCTGCCTGCTGCCAAGTCAAGGCTAAATGGTAACCACTCTCATACTTGAGATCATGCAATCATCTTGGTCAATGCTTATGTTTGTTAGGAAACACCAAACTTGAATCTTTGAGTAGAAAAAGAATATTGTTAACCTGATGAAAAGGATTGAACTTTTCTACTCAAGGATACAATACAGGAAATGCTTAGAACATTTTTTGGTATCAAAAGATCATATCTTATCCAATCTTCACTGCTTTTTGCCCCCTATATCTACTTCATGTAGGGCTGGATGGAGCCCCGCCAAAATGCACACCCTTGCCATTTCTGTTCACTTTAATTTACATATGGGAAAAGCATTTATCCTTCTTTGTATAATTTACAGTTGTTTTCTAATACATTTTGATGTTACTTTGTATAGTTTTTTTGTTGCCGTTATATACGGTCAAGCATGCCTTTAGCAACCATGATATCCTCTAATAATTCGTTATCATATAATTTACAAAGTACTAGCTTTTGTTCATGCATTGCTTCTAAAACAATTTATTGTCAAGTGCCGAAATTGCCAGTCTAGCTCCACTCATGCATAAATAACAATAATTCTGAACTAAGGGTCAGTTTACTAAATGCTCATGCAGTAAGAGCTTATCGGGTTACTTACCCTATCAAATTAACATGTCAAGGACTAAGAATCTTACTATGTGAGAGCAATCGCAAGGACTGAGAGTCTTACCCGGCAAGTGGAGGTGATGACTATTAACCGGTTTAGCGCTAACTGGATAAATTGTTGCATACGATGACATTTTGATGAACTAGAATCTTACTTGGTAAGGTAAGTAATGATGTTGAATTTTACCGGTAAGTGCTTACCAAATAAACATTTAGAGTAAACGGACTCTACTTCTCAAATTTTGTAGACATTTCAATCTCTCATTTTTGTCATTTCATCATTTGATTTTTACAGAACTGAAAATATGTAGTATTGGCCGTTAATTAGGCACGAAATCTAGATCGTGTGATATGCTTCTTAATTTACCGGCTAGAAATATCTGATATTAAAGTTTTGATCTGTGCATAATTATGCTACTTGCTATAAATAACGAGGAATAGCGAATTATAGGATGTGAGGTATTTTAGTTAATTTGATGTTGACAATAGTTGAATGCCTTAGCTAATCGGGTAAATAACGAGGTAATTTATGGCCGTTTACTAAACGCTTACTTGGTAAGTGTTCCCGAATAAATTTTCTTATCGAATGAACATGACAAAGCCAAGAATCTTACCAGGTAAGAGTGGTGAGATGGATGAAGAATCTTACCCGGTAAGTGAAAATTACGACTCTTACCCAGGTAAGCGCTTACCCCGTAAATTGTTCCATTCAGTACGTTTTGATGTACTAAAATCTTACTTATCAAAATAAATTATAGTGTTGACTCCTATAGGTAAACACTTACCGGGTAAGCATTTGGGTAAACAACCCTATATATAATTTTACCGGAGGCCGGAGATTGGAGATCAGAGAGATGAGAGAGGAGAGAGGAGTTTTTAAAAAATACCTAATAAGTCCTCTAATTATAATTTTAACTCAAATTACCATATAATTATTAATTTCCTAATTTAACCGTTGATTTGTGGTTGAGATTGGACCTCACAGTTACCACAAACTAATCAGTTCTCATTTGATTAGGCCCCTATATATATATATAAGCGATCAAATGAAAACCACTTCAATTTGTAAAAACCGTAAAAACTACTCTCATCCATCGATTTCATTGTTTAATCTTATGAAATTTTTTCATGAAATTGTTTAATCTTGTGAAATTGTTTCATATAATACTTTTTTTGATGAAGTTGTTTCATATATGGTTATGAAATTGTTTCATATACTACTTAACGAAATTTTAATGAAACTGTTTCATGTATTTCTCTAAAATTAAAATAATGAAGATGATAATATCCATGATTAACATCTTCCACAATAAAAATAATTAATCAACCTCTCATAATTACAAAAAAAATGAACAAAATGAAAAATTATGATTGGTAGAATAAAGTTTTTACGGTTCTTACAAATTGAATGGTTTTCATTTGGTCACTCCCCTATCTATCTATCTATATATATATATATATATATATATATATATATATAGGAGCGATCAAACGAAAACAGCTTTCATTTGTGTAAACCATGTAAACCAATCTCATCCATCCATTTTCTTGATCAATGGTCAAGATTAGTTTATGTTATATTAGGATATTAAAAAACTAAATAAATAAAAAATTATTTTTTAATCCCTATAAGGACAAAATGGTAACTTTGGTAGTGGTTTTATTAATGACAACCATATCGTATATATCGTAATATTAATGGAACAAAATCATTTGTAAAATAATATATTAATTTTATGTTCAAATATTATAAATAAAATTACATCCATCATTAAAATAGATCAACAATAAAAATAAAACACACTATAATCAATTTAACATAATGAAACCTTTTGAATAATAATAATAATAATAATTACTACTACATTTCATGAACGAAATGATTTCACAGTTTCATCAATACATAAATCAACGTAATGCTAGATGAGACATTTGTCATTTTCATGTTATTGGAAGATGGATTCGTTTCATTTTGATAATGAAATTGTTTCATTGTTCACTAATTACACAAAATTTTCTTAGAAACCATGAAATGGTTTCACTTTCTTTRATCACCCATTTCATCGGCCAGCATGGTTTGATGAGTCATTTGTCATTTCACGCTATTGATAATGAAATTGCTTCACTTTTCGCTAATTACACAGGCTTTTCTTATCTTTTTTTAAATGTTTTCACTTCCTTCACGCACCCATATCATGATGCACTCATTTCATGATGCACCCATTTCATGTTGCACCCATTTCATCATGCACCCATTTCCTCATGTACCCATTTCATAATCATTTTCACTTACTACATGCACCAATTTCACCATGTATGAAACCGGTTTCATGAATTTTTTTTGATTCTGTTACTGATTTCATGAATTTATTAATCTAATAACTTACGATTTTCGTGAATCTTGGCAATTATAAACCGAGACACAATATAAGAAAATTCAATTTTTAATATTATAATTTAATTAAATATTTAAAGGGCAAAATGCACAAAATAGCAATCTACTTTTATAAATTTCTTTATTATAGCATTATACTTCCATTTTTTCTTATTACATCAATGTACTTTCAAATTATTTTTTATTAGAACATTGTATTTTGAAAACATTACCCATTATAGCATTGGTAACCTTTTGATTTAAATCTACCTATTATACCAGGTTTTCATGCCACCTCATTGTCCATGTAGGTTGTCCACATATACTATAGTGACATGACTTTCTTACTACATCATTGTACTTCCAAAATTATTTTATTATAGCATCTACTAGTTCTTATTAAACACTGTATTTTTAATTTTAGTATTTAGATATTTTACATGTTATTTAATAAATATATTAAATGAATAAAAAATAAATAGATTATTCATTAATATACCAGTATCAATAAAACTAGTAGAACACAACTTATCTCGTTAATATTTTTTTTAAATATGTGTTTTCTAAAAAAAGAAAATAAGAATTGTTTATTTTTTATCAAAAAATATTATCTTTTAAAGAATATATTATATTTGTTTAAAAAACTTTACTTGACGTATAAATATGTTAAATTAATTTGATTTTTTTTGAATTATTATTAATATAACAATATTAAAAAATTGTAGATCACAATTTATTTCGTTAACATTTTTAAAGAGAACTTAAAAAATATGTATTTATTTGAACAACATTAAATAATAAGTGTTACTTTTTTTACAAACAAAATATATCTCGAAAATAATGTTTCATATTTATTTAAGAAATATTTTACTCTAGAATATTTAATTTGAATGCAACTTAATAAGAAAAAGTCAAAAAAAACTTAAATATTTTTTTAGATCATAGCAATGAAAAATGAAAATCACTAATAATAATTTGAAATATGTTTTTATTTTTATTTTAGTTAAGTCATCAAAATGATGTGTCATCCACATCATCTCATTAAAGTCACACAAGCAAAAAAAAAAGTCAAGGGTTAATCGGTTTAAAAGGTAACAGATTAACCATTGCTATTATGGGTAGATTTTTTAAAGTACAATTTCTTAATAGAAAATAATTTGAAAGTACATTGTTATAATAAAGAAAAACAAAAATAGAATGCTTAATAAGAAATTTTATGAAAGTATGTTTCTATTTCATGCATTTAACCCAATATTTAAATGTTACCATTTCTAAAATTTTCTTTATTATGTTACCTTAATTAAGATTTATTAATAACTTTCATATTTAATAGAAAACAATGCAAATGACCAATATACCCTTATTAATTAAATTTAATTAGAAAAAAATGGAATTTTTTTATTGATCGAAATTAGTTTACACGGTTTCTAAAAATTGCACGGTTTTCATTTGAACCTGCCTTTATATATGTATATATATATATATATATATATATATTGTTATAAACCCATGAGAACCGATATAAAATATTTTTTTACATTATATTTTTGATCAAATGTTAAGATTTAAGATATTGCTTCATATATATTTGTTTCATAATATGATAGTTTTACATATATTTGTTTCATAATATGATAGTTTCACATGTATTTGTTTCACCATGTGAATATTTTTTACGTATATTTTTTCATTTCACTAGGTAAATAAAAAAAAATTCACATATAATTTTTCATAAGGTGAACACAAACATCTTTGAAATCATAGGTTTTGATGAAACAAACCATGTAAAAAAATATTTTTGATATTGATTTTTACGAGTTTCTAATATATTTGTGGTTCTCGTTTGATTATCGTATATATATTATATATACACATATCTATATAAGGAAAGGTTCATTTAAGAAATTGTAAATATTTAGGAATTAAAGAATGATCCTAACCTGTATGTAACATCCCAAAATTTCGAATACTTAAATATAACTAAACTAGTATCCCAAGATCAAACACTTACATTGCATCGGAAATAAAATTTCTAATCTTACAATTTATATCACTATCTAAACTTACAATATTCACGAACATACTTTGCTCGATATAACAATGCCTTGATCTGCACATCTCATTCTTTGATGCTAATCCTTATTTCTTTCTTTATCCAACTTTTCTTTCCAGTCTAATAGCCGTTTGGATGAAGAAGTTTTAAAAGAGTTTTGGGTGAGCCTTAAGCCCAGTGAATCCACGGTTTTCATGCATGAACAACAACTTTTAAAATAAACAATTTTCACGAAGAATCATAAATTTAGCATGCCTTAATGAGAATAACACTTTTCACAATATAAATATATTATAGTGCGTGTCTACATCACAAAGCAACAACGTCATGGGAGATGTCTACCTCACACAGCATTACCTGGCGAACTCACACAGCATGTTCGCACTTACGGCTTAGACAAGCTCACAAAGCATGTTTGTCTTTACAAAATCATACCGTAGTACATCCCCATTGACACACAAATACACAAAACACATATTATAAAAATATCTCATTTTTCACGCACATATAACGTATCAAAAATCTCGAGAAGCTTCAAACAACTTGTGGATAATAAGAAATAAGGCATGCAACCATTTAAAAATAAATAACGTGTAACTCACCATACAGGTCATTACTCCAAACCGTTCCTCGAAGTTCCTCATGTTCTCCCAAAAAAACGCATCAAACTTGTTGCGTTTCACCAAATCATCCTCATCTTTCACCTCTCTTATACGAGTTTCCTTCCTCGAGAATTTGTCATCTCTATGCTTGAAGACTTCCCCATATATATACTTAGTCATCGGTGGTTTCACGGAATATGAAACGATAAGCCATAATTAATGGTCGTAGGTTTCATGACCATTGAGTTTCTTGTCATTAAATTACAATTAATTTATTTCCTTTTTTTCTCTTTTTTGGTTATTACAAACTTTCCCCCTTAACAAAATTTCGTCATCAAAATTTGCCCTATGCAGATAAATGAGGACATATCAATCTCGTCCCTTTACCAAGTTCCCATGTAGCCTCCGAACCATTATGACGTCTTCATTGAACATTCACGAGAGAAATCTCTTTGCTTCTTAGGTTTTTTTATCATCTTTTCTTAACATCGTTAATAGTTACTGTAATATTTGGGTTATTTTATTAGATTTAATAATTTAAATCTTTATGTTTATATGAATATTTTATGTAGATGTGTGTGGGTGTGGGTGATGTAGTTATGTTAGCCGACCTTTGAGGGGAAGCCTATGTTTATTTGAATATTTTATGTAGAAGTGTATGGGTGTGGGTGACGTAGTTATGTTAGC
>NW_020204539.1:0-1740 GCF_001531365.2 Cynara cardunculus var. scolymus
ACCTCCTCTGGTTTTATAAATGGCTTGACATTCTTCACAAAAGCCTTTGGTTTGTTAACCAAAGCCTCCACATCATGTCAATCCTACATCACTACATGTCTTCATCAACCAGAACTCCTCTGGTTCCTCAGTCAAGATATCATGTCTAACCAGAGCTCCTCTGGTTCCATGAAAATACAATTTTCACTTAAAACTCATCTACATTGAAAACAATTTTTAAAAGATTATACAAAATTGGWGCTTTTGTGACTAAAAACTATAACATCAGTTTTTAGAAGACCAAAACTTCGTAATTAGTAGTATTCTAACAATTAGATGAGATTTTAAAGTCCATTTTTTTAAACGTCTTCCACAAATCCCCGCAATAGAGACATACACCCCGGTATACAAAATGCAAGGACACCGCCCAACCCTTTCGAAGGAAGTATACAACATCAACAGACCGCTGTCAAGGACTATGCTCACTGTCATTCCATCGAAAAGTGAGATACGCCAAGCCTATGAACGCTCCATGCTGTCCCAAGAACCAAGGGCAGCCACCTCAGAGCACTTAGAGCTGTCCCCCCTCCAAGCGAGGGAGCACAACCATCGTGCTTCCCCCGGCCCTCACCAACGTATTTCCCTACCTACTACCCAAAGGGCACCCACATCAACTATCCCTGGCGATCAAAGCCAAAGGGATATTGAAACAGGACGACCTAGTCCAATCCAAACCCAAGCTAGCCATCCAGAGACCATCCATCGAGACTCTGGAGATGAACAAGCCTAGGAATCTCATACCCCATCACCCGTCTCTCAACAGAGAAGTGACGAAGAGATAAGAGCCCCTTCGCCTCAGGGCTCGCCACAACCTCTCACACACACAAACGCATTCGTTGCTTTTGATGTTCAACCCATAGATCGTTCAGAGCGATCTTCATTTCGTGCACCACTACCATCGGTATTTCATCTACCAAAGGGTACACACATCCGATTCACTTACTCAGCCTCTGAAGCCGAAAAAGAGGAAGAGGATGTCCAAACATCACGAGATAGTTCTTCTCTCGAAGGCTATCAAGGACATGATGGAAGTCCTTTGCGGCCTACCTTCACACAAGGCCAAGAAGGCGCCTCAGGAACAGAGGCACAACCTGCAACATCTGTTGCTGCAGGGGTTACCCCCTTAGCCGATCTGGTCACCAAGGCTGAGTTCCAGGCCTTTGTTGATACAGTTCTGCGCCTCATGCTTGAGCAGCCGCCCAAGCAATCGACAACGCCACGATGACCAAGACCCCGATGATCAAGGTCTTGGACCTCGTGAGGGGGAGACAGAGGCGGCGGCTGAATATACATCTCCATCCGCTGGCTGCATATACATCTCCATCCGGTGCAACAACGCAACCATCACCACCACACCAACCATCACCTCATGAAACCCAAGCAAGGGAACCAGAGGCCTTGCCCTCTGATGATGAACCACTTAACCAAGTTCCCATCGTGTTGAGTTCCTCAACCGATGAATAACCAACCACCCCACCATCATAACACCAATGAAAAAAAATTTTGTCATCTAATGATAACTTGGAAGTTGATGTTTTTCTTCTAGATTAGTGTATGTTCTTCATATGTGTCTAGATTAGACTTTGTTATTTCATTACTRAGGGGGAGATTGTTAAACCCCACAATGCAAAATGTAAAAAGTAATGAAAAACAAACAAGTGATGATGAACCAGAAGACCAATGAAGACATCAAGGCAGAAA
>NW_020204539.1:4840-11465 GCF_001531365.2 Cynara cardunculus var. scolymus
CAATTACTAACATCTTACCATTTGGATTCTTCAAACCTTCGGCCAAAGAAAGTGCAATTGCTCGATCTAATTCTTCCTTCTCCTTATCAGTCCTTGGGCGATTGTCCTAAAGGAATTTCTTGGTTATAGTAACAAAAGCCAAAGCAAAAGAACAGAGAATGACATTAAGAAAATAACAAACTTTAGCTCAACTTCCTTACATGCTACAACAAATAGTATAGAAGTAATTACCTAGAAGCTTGAAACCTACACAAAATCGCATAATCGCTTGAAACCTCCACAAAATCGCCTAGTTCTTTGATAGGTAAATCGTGACAGGAGCAATCATTTAAGACTGAATCATGGAGAGCGTGCGATAGAGCGTGCGATTGAGCGATCCTTGGAGACTAAATCAGCATGGGAAGAGGAGAGCGTGCGATGTTGGTCGTTGGGCAGAGTTGCCTTGGGAAGAGGAGAGCGTGCGATGTGTTTGGAGTGGTTTAGGGTTTAGAGGTGGATGAATGTGTTTATGCATTAAAGGGTAGCAACGTAAATTGAAAATGCATAAAAAAGTTGTACATTTTTAAGACTTTAAGACTTTCTGCATTAAAGGGTAGTACCTTATGCATGTTAAGATGTTTTTAAGACTTTGGGCAAATTTGCTTTATAAAGTAGTATAGATATTAAAAATTTCAGTACGAAGGTGCCTTGAYTGTGTACTATAAATATATTTACACAGTAGACAGACAATGCATCTTGCAAAGCAATTATGTTTTGAAAACAGAAACTACATGTATCAATAAGATTAATTTGAACATTGCAAAAATGAAGGCCAAGTTAACCTGCAAGTAAGATTTAAMATGAGATAAGGTGAGATCTTTCACATCTGTTAGCTCAAGAACTGACTTGGGTGTTGCTCCTAAAATCATTAAAAAACAATATGATCAGTATACAAAGCCACAATACTATGATGATACCCAAATAGCTTCAAAACAATGCCAATACCTAGATAGCTTCAAAACAATGCCAATAGTTTTTTGTATCATACCAGGGAATCTAACAGTAAGTAAGTTAATGATCATCGAGACTATAGATACATTTCTGCACCAACCAGTTATGTCACCCTTTGGTCTCCATAAGCTTTTCAAATAACATATTCCATGACTGTCCCAAACAGATGTAGACCAAAAGCTAAAATTCCAAAGAGATTGTAGCATTTTTCCTGTTAACTTTGCTGTCAGTTTGGGCATAAAACAGAGTTTAAGTATGTTGGAGCCAGCAGAAATATATTACCTGAGGAATTTTGTTTAACAACTTTGAAGCCAAAAAGAAGATGAGATCTGCATGTGATTTTAGAATTCAGAAGACSAGCACCRGTATATTTACTATCATCTTGAAACTATTTATTTGTCCATGCAATAAAATAGAAATTCCATGATCAAATTCCTCGCTACGAGTTTAAAACTTGTTTTATTTATCTTTCGATTATTTTGCTTTGTATAAATGAGTTCATGGTATCGCAAAGTTACCTGTAATGAAGTCGTTGTGATCTCTAGTTAGTCTAGTTCTAACGATCCCAGGATGAACACAGTTTACGATCACGTTCGCTTCCATTTGCTGCATAAATAGTTTTCAATATATACCCAAATAAACAAGTATATATATATATATATCGATCACGTAAAATAAGAGAATTAAAAACTAGCTCAATATACATCATCAAGCGATACATTGTAACTTGAAACATAGAAACAAATACTTTGTTAGAAGCAACTACAAGAAGCCAATCACGCACGTGTTTCTACAAATATTTCTTGGTCAAATAAACCATCATCTAAACATTAGCAATAAGCACCATTCTAATGAGAATCTAATACCCTCCATCCATCTCTCAGACATAACTTTTTCTTTCTATATCATGGAGGCAATGCAAAAAACAAGAAGCAAAACAACAAACAGATATTAATCACATAAGGTCATCATGACACACATAGTGTTGTATCAACAGGTGGTGTACTACTACAGCTTAAATACTTGAATAATAATGTGGAATCCCTTTTGTCAGTGTAGCAACAAGAAATGACTTCATCAATACCCTCTGCTGCTGCTTTTCCATGTGCAACCTGGCCCGACTACTCCTTTTTGTCATTGTTTGGTCATATTAGTTACAATTTAGTGGGTTCATCTAAAATTATCCGTTAAGAAAACATATACAAAGTAGCCTCTTGTTCATACTCACCACAGCTTATCAGGGAGAGATTCTCCAATTTCCAACAGGTCTCTATGGCAACCACCAAGTTACCATCAAACTTCACATTTATTTCCTTCTTTCCAGAAACAAAGAATAACTCACATGTTTATTCTGTAAAAAAAAACTTACATCTGGTGAGTTTGGTGCTTGTTGCATCGTATATGTGTTTTTTCTTTAGATTACCCCACATCTATATGATGTACAGTATGCTATGCAGTCAGCTACTTTGTCTTTTCCACTAAATACAATGCATATTTATCACCTGAAACAAGAATATTAATGAAATTTAGATATTTCAAGGCAACTTGCCTTGAAATTTTTGGCTAATGTTCATATACTTCCATCCATGTAGAAAGATTACACATCAACTCAAACATCATCCAAAGTGGATGAATATCAGCACTAATGCACACAAACTATAACATATTCATCACACAGAGAAGATATAATAGTAATCACCTCACATTTTATTTAGATCTAATTGTTTTGCAATAAAAATTACTTTTATAAACTTATTTTTAATCTGCCCTCACCAAAATAAGATGATTATCAAGGGAGTCAATTTTTTTTTCTGAAAACTAACAAAATAAAATATATATATGTTCGATGCATATTCGCCAAGAATAGAAGACAGTGATGTTTACAACATCTACATTTTAATCTTAAAAGTAATTAAAAAGATCAAACATTTCATAGTCAAATTCTGATTAGCTGTCCAGGCAAAATAGCACAAGATTCTTCATAGTTGAGGAACCAATTCCTTACGTATGAACAGGAACTGAAAAACTAGGAAACTAAAACAGGAACTGAAAAACTAGGAAACTAAAACAGGAACTTCAATGCACAAACCAAGTCCACATTTGATTTCAACTGTCTTGCTTTTATTTACWCTAAAATTGATCAAAAACAATGTTTAAAGTTGTTTTGGTCCCAAAAGAAAGGAAATGACTAATACATGGACTTCAATTACCAAATGGTAGATTGGCAGCAAAAGGCATGGATTTCAATTAGGATTTAGGCATACATGATACATTAACATTATACATACAGACATACAGTGAATCAGTGATACAGTAATAGTACTAGAAACACAATTGACAAACCACAAAGGACCAATTTCACAGCTTCAAACTTAGGTTTTGCAATCAAACAAGAATTAGAAACATAAGAAATGAAATAAGTAAAGTAAATAACCCTAACCTCACAAGCCACAAGATGCAAGAGCGAGAGCGAGAGTGAGAGGTGGTCGATAGTCGAGACCCGAGAGAGGCAGAGAGCGAGAGCGAGAGCCGATTGAGTCATGGCCGATTGCGATTTCGATTCGTGAATTGGTTTCTGTTCGTGAGTTCGTCCGTGGGCAAGGCGAGAGGCGACAAATTGAGTGAAGGCTAGGGATGGGAATGGACCCCAACCCATCGGGTAACCCGGTCCACCCGCCCCGGTCGGGGACGGGGATTCCCCGAAAAATCGGGTCCCGGGGACGGGGACGGGGATCCCCGCTTGGCTCAAGCCGAGGACGGGGCCAGGGACGGGTACAGCACTCCCCGCCCTGCCCCGTTTTATATGTATGTATTGTGGGCTTTGGGCTTTGGCCTGTTAATTGTATTAGAGTCTAAAGAATGTGTCCAGCCCTAGCATCCTTCTCATTCATCGTCTCCTTCAAACCTAGCAACCAGGACCAACCTAGAATCCCTATTGAAGATATGACGACTCCCTCCTTAGTCCTTAATACGATACGACTCCCTCTCCCTACCCTAATCGGCGACAGCGACAACGACGACGACAGCTACGGCAGCAGCGGCAGCGACAGCGACGGTCTCCGGCTCTCCCTCTCCCTACACGTTCACTTCACTAGTTTGTATTTCTCCCTTCATTTGTGAACTAAGATTGTCTTCTTCAGTCTTCTTCTTTACTTCTCCCTTGATTTGTATTTCCAAATTGATAAAATTGCTATAAAATTGTTTTCAATAGGCTWCAATAATGATGATTGGGGTATACCGTATACATGTTAGCAAACATAAAATAGTTTGTAGATAGTTTGGTGACTTCTCTTGTAAAAGAAGTTAGATGGAGATTAAATGTTGTATTCCAATTTCATATTTATCAAACATGGGGTTGTTTACTTGTTTTTTGTTTTATGTATGTTGAGACTTGAGAGGATCCCCGTTTCCCCATTGGGGATCCCCGTTCCCCGTTGGGGATGTGATTATAATCCCCGGCGGGGATGTGATTATAATCCCCGGCGGGGACGGGGACGGGTATTAGGGTCCCCGCCCCATCCCCGCCCCATTACCATCCCTAGTGAAGCCCGATTGAGATTTACTAGATATTGGTAACATTRACTTTAGGCCCAAGTCAAAATTATATAGTGGGCTTCAGAAAATTAATAGGATTTTTCACRTTTGGGCCTACATTTGATATTAAAAATTGTTCTAAATATAATATGGTATTCATATCATTTTAAACTCTAATAGGACACTTAAAAATGTCCTATTAGCTTTTAAACTCTAATACAACAATCAAAAATATCTTATTAACTTTAAAATTAACATGACACTTAAAAATGTCCTATTAACTTTCAAAATAATATGACACTTTAAAATGTCCTATTAGTTTTTTAAATAATACAACTCTAAAAAAGTGTCCTATTAGACTCTAAAATAATGTGACATTGAAAAGTGTCGTATTAGACTACATGATAGGACACTAGGAGAGCTTGATAAGACATCAAAAATAAGAGTCCTATTAAATTAAATCAAATATGACTCATAAAATAATGTGTCGTATTAGCCCTTTTTAAAGGACGAGTTTTGAAAAGTGTCCCAAAAAAATTTCCTATAAACTTGTTTTTGTTGTAGTGGATGGAAGACTTTCAAGCAAAAAGTCTAAGTGTCCAATACAACCAGAAGTGCGATGAACGTCCATAGGTGCGATGAACTGAGCATCTCCATAACCCCTCTGGTTACCAACAATTGGAGTCTTCCACGACAGTTCAACCAGAGGCACCTAATGAAGAAGATCTCAAGACATAGTTGAACACGCCCCATAGAAGACAGCTGGAGATGGCAAATCGATAGCTGGATTCTCCTTTACTTACTTTGTTTTATTTACTTTCCATAAATCTAGATATATTTCCTTTTCATAAGAGATTCGCTAAATATCTTCCATAGATAGCAATCTCCATAATTAGCTTTTTAGTATAAATACGCTTTACCTTTCATGTAATCGTTTATACTTTCCGCCTAATCATTTGAATAAAGTGAATCATTCGGCACTCAACTATATTCTTGAATATTCTTATTTATGTTCTTGAGTGTTCTTCACTTTCTCCATCTACACGACATATTTAGGTTATTCATAGCTTAAATATTAGTGTTATTGAAAGATCTGGGATCAACAATTGGTATCAGAGCCAATTGATTGTTCTTCAATCAAAACGATCATATCAAAATCTCTCAATTCGTTTTATGTGATAACTGGATTCTGGTTATCACCCGAGGTAATTAATATATGTGATTATTTGATAGATAAGTATGTGACAGCATGATAAATTGTTATATTTGGTAATGCAAATATGTGAAATTATGTGCATAAGTGAGTATGCAATAAATATGTGGGATGCATATGATATACATATATATATATATATATATGCATGCATGATATATGTGCAGGACTTGAGTGTGAATCTGTGAATATTTATGCATGATGTATGTATGCATGCATGTGAAGGGGAAGTTGCCGACTTTCCCTAAAGGGAAAGGTATATAAAGAGGGATTGGTTTTCATTTACACTCTCCCTTGCTATTGTGAACTTGTTGAGCGATTTAAAGAGAAAAAGAGTTGACCAGATTATTTTCAATCGGATTTAAGAAGCAATTCTCAAAAGTATTTTCAAAAGATGGGTGATTTAAATGTTTTAATCTCTTTGAAATGAATAAATTATTTGTATAAACTTTTCATCCGGTTTGAAGTTTAAACTGTATGAGTGTTATCCGGATTAGAGTAAACCGGTCAAGTGTTAAGCAATTTACATATAAACTGGGCAAGGGTTAAGCGGTTTAAAAGTAAACCGGACGTAGCCTCTTCAGGTTTAAGAACAATCCGATCAAAGTGTTGGCCGGTTTATATGATGAGCAATTTATGAACTTTCATTTTATGTCAAGTGTTTCAATCGGAGAAGTAGGAATACGACTATGGGGTTGGCTGGTTTATTTAAATCGGACATGTTACCTGGATTGTTAAATCGGAGAAGACATGAATAGTGTTGTCCGGATTAGTAATCCGGACAAAGTGTTAAAAATTACTCTAAGTATTTAATCGGACACAATATGAGGTGTTGTTCGGATTAGTAATCCGGCCAAGGTTTGACCGGATTATGAGTTGACATATTAT
>NW_020204540.1:0-2118 GCF_001531365.2 Cynara cardunculus var. scolymus
TTGTTTTCTCTTTGGGCAAACATTTCTTATATGGTCTGGACTCCCACAATCAAAACACAATCACTTTCGGCAATCCTTTGTGGAATGACCCCCTCTGTGGCATCTTTGACAAATGATGCAATTTCTCTAGTGCAGATATTTGCATTTATTACACTTAGGCTTGCTTCCTTGGTTTACCACCTGGGTCTGTACCCCAAAATTTCCTACTACTTTCCTATTCTTGTCAAATCTTCCCCCGGATCTTTGGTTCCCATGCTCCTCCATCTTTCTCTTTCCTTTGGCGAATTCTCCGCACTGAACAACATTATTTGTGAGCTTGGTGGCAATGTCTATTGCCTCCTGAAGGGTCTTTGGGTTTGCTGAGGTGATATTTCCTCGAATTTCTGGAGACAATCCCCAAATATATCTCTCGATTCGAACTTCCTCGGGTGTCACCAGATGTGGCACTAAATTTGCTAACTCATTGAATCGAGCAGTATATGCAGCTATGTTTTCCCCTTTCATCTCATGGTTCCATAACTTCATATCCAACTTTTGGAGTTCACTTCTTGGACAGTATTCATCCTTGAGTAGTTTCTTAAATTCTTCCCAAGAAAGTTGGTTAACCGTTTCCTGACCCCTAGTTTGCACTAAAGTATTCCACCATGTCAGTGCCCGGCCTTGTAGTAAGCATGCAGCATATTCTACTTTGTTTGCTTCTGTGCATTTACTGATATGGAGGACAGATTCCATACCCTCTATCCAAGTCAATAATCCTACGGCCCTCTCAGTTCCATGGAATTCTTTTGGATTGCAGGATCTGAAGGATTTATAGGTGCATTCTCTGGGTGTTCTAGGCTCAGAATTGGTTGGTTGGTTAGCGTTCAGTCCTGCCGCTACCTGGCTGACAATGTTGGGGAGTGCAGCCAAGAGTTGTTCTAATACGAGTCGTGCAACTTCGGGGTTTTCTCTTCTTGGCTGCATTTTCTAAGGCCTAAGTCAAAAGGGAATCTCATCATCTTTATGGCAATAACATTGATAATAACTTCTAGTCATCTAATGATGTAGAGGATATTCATCTTGTGGATAACATTCATGCATTTACAAAATCGAACAAAATAATTTTTTTTATATTCAACCATGGCTTGATGTAGATAAGCATTTCTCAAAAGACGTCATAAATTCATAGTTGTTTACAGCCCACCAAACAAGATTTTTTTATATTCAACATTTCTAGAGTAACATCCAACCGATCAACATTCCTAGCATCAATATCATCATCCCACTCACCACCAGGCACTTGTACAATCTCCTAATCTCCCGTCTTGCAGCAATGACGACATCCGAGGTTCTCATCATACGTTGGTGGTGCATTTCCATCACATCGGATAGGTGCTTCAAAATGTGGTGATGATATCCAAGCCGGGTCTGGTGAGTTTGAGTATCTAATACGATTCTCCACACCCACTCTCGTTCAACCAGATTCATGCTCTGAGTGTAGGATGCAGGTACTCCGGTCACTACCTAAGAGGTCTTGCTCCCATGCTGTGGTTGGGATGACTCTCCTCTAACTCTAGTGAAATTCTCAAAAGTCACTCGCCGAGGTAGTGGAACACTTTTCCTAGACGTGACTCTAATCCTTGGACCATGAAAGGTTTGAGGTGGGATATCGGGTACTAGCTCCGATGGGGGAATATGGACGCAGGTGGTGAAGCAGGTGTCTCGCTAGTTGTTGTGTCCTCATGCTCATAAGGGTCTACCTTTTCATTGATGGATGAGTTCCTTCTGGATCGGTGAACCACATAACCGGATTCGTTTGCCGAATATTCACTAGAAGCAGAGGATGCCATAGTGATCTACGATATTAACAATCTTAATTACAAAATGTACCATCTATAAATGCTTAGTGTTATAACAAAAGCTTCTAAGCAAGGCTAAGGATGGCACTCAAGCTAGAGCCTCTAGATGGCCAAAGTCTCTGGTTGCATTACCAGAACCTCTTGTTGCATTACAAGACTTAGAAAATTTTTGGGTTCTAGTTCATTGGTCCTCTGGTTCAACTTACATACTTAGAAAAATAATGGATTTCTCATCCATTGGTCCTCTGGTTCTACATAAATAACAAACCAATGGAATTCT
>NW_020204540.1:3528-11248 GCF_001531365.2 Cynara cardunculus var. scolymus
CCGAGTTAACAAGTAGCGTTTACGGACGGGGACTTTATTTGGAAATAAACTCTCAAGTACATCAATTTATCATTTATATCATCGTGCAAAACACTCAATATTTCATGACATAAACAAATCTTGACTAAACAGTTATTTAGTCCAACAGTTTCATAAATAAACAGTATAGTTTGCATAACTTCATGCTTTTCCCCCAGTTTAAATAAACAAAAAGCATTAAAAGTGGGGCCGTGAATACTCACTTGTTTGCTGTTTTGAATATCCAAGAGCTTGACAATGCTTGAAGCTCTAATCGTCCACCCTAGACTTTCCAAAACAATCCAACATCCAGAAATGAGATCACCTATAGGTTCTTGATAAAGATAAAGTCAAATTATATCTTATGTAATGCCAATGAGTTTTTTATGAATTAAAGTTGATACTTATATTATTTGCTCTAAAAATAGTCCAGAAATTATACATTTTAAACAAATCAAAGACCTTTGCACATAAAGCTGCCATTTGGATAGAATGTGAATTCTGTTTCTGTAATTTTGGTCTCACAAATCACTGTTAAAAGGAACCTTCCATAACTCTTTTTGAGTCAAAATTTTTATATCATCAATAGTAATAAGTTAAATAGATTTCTCCCGAATATCAAGAATTTTGGATGGGTTTAGGGCACTCATTAATACTCTACAACTTTGAGTGACACAGTCCCCAAGACAGATTGCACACTCTTTGAGTGACGGCCATTTAGGGGGGTCTAAACTCATCATTTTTCAGTGATTTAAACTTTATTTTAAAGCTAACACATAAGGCTAACTTCCAGAAAAATGATCACCCATTTTTGTTGAGTTTTGAATGAGACATAAACGATTTAAGATGCATGCAAGATTCTGTCAGCAATGCTCTTTTTGCACCATAATCTTGTATCAAGAACTTGAAAGCTCAAAACATAATATTTTTTAGTGAGACCAGTTGCATTAGAAAGATAACTCATCAAAGTATGTTTTAGAAGAAAAATCAGAATGTTTGGACTTTTATTTTGAAAGATACAGTCGACACAAGTGTGGTTTTCCAAATACATTTTTTTCGTGATTAAATTTCACATGCAATGTGGTTTTCTCCTACTTTCTTAGAGTTCAAAGTTCTTGGATCATAGATTATCATCATTTTGAAGACATTTTCCTGTCTTTGATGTATAATCTCCCCTTCTGAATTCTCCAGAAAAATTCATTACAAAGAACGAGAAGTAGGTGTAGAAAATGAGAATCTTTGTTATGGTATAAAGGTAAGATAACTAGTCTATTACCTTTTGTTTGAAATCTTGAATATTCTTCAAGATTGACAGATTTTTAATGATGCTTGAAGATGAAATCGTCTGGAGGGGTGTGGTTTAGAGGGAGATTAGGGAGAGGAAAGGTTTACGCAAAAGGAGGATGAAAAATGAGAGTTTTCAAAGAATGTGGGGGTATTTATATGTGGGTTTAAAGAAAGGAAATGGGTTGGCCTTATTAGAGCCCAAATCCATAAAAAAATTATTTTTCATATAAACAAAATATCCCATTTAAATTTATAACAAAATACAATTTGTCAAATATTGATAAAAATATCATTATTAAATCAAAGTTCTACATTTTTGGTAAAATTATTTGGACATTCAAATGAGACTTTTATATTTTAATTTGGACTTTATAATATCTAAATTAAAATTTTGTTTTGAAAGATGTTCCAACAAATTTTTATAACTTTTCTACAATTGGTGTATCTCAAAACATCTCTGAATATGGTACCTCAAAACAGAAATATGAAAACCTTGTGAAAAGAATCCCTCTTGGTCAACATTTTTTTAAGTATGGATCCATCTCGGGAGAAGGAAATACATGTAAAGAGTCTACTTCTGCAAAATGTAATAATCAGAGTTATACTAGTCAAAAGAACTTAAAATTTGGAATTGGTTTTGACTATTCCGACCTAAAATAAAAGTGATGAGAAAAGGGAACCATATTTCTCATATATGGAATATGAATTCTCTAGACAATATTCAAAATCTGAATATAAGTCTGAAAATGATAATTCTGAGAAAATTTAGATTTCTAAATCAAAAACTCAAAGTAATAAAACTCTGAAAATAACTCTGAAAAGAATTTACAGAGAAAGAATTCTTCACAATATTTTTGTAATTCTGATTCTCTCCAGAACACAATTTCTTCCAAAGATGACAAATCAATCAAGCTGTCTGAATTCATAAATTACATGACTCAAGACAAGTTTGATCAAATGATGAATTAATTTGATTATGATGAAGAAATAGAGATGGAAACTCATGCTACCTTTGACAATTGTGAATGTCTTGTTCAAAAAAACTTTACAAAGATGAATCTTAAAAGGTCTAGAAAGTTCACTCGAATTCAGATTTTGTTATGTAGATCCCACTTTAATCAATCTTCAAGAAAGCTTCAATTCATCAATGGCAAATCTGATTATTCTTGTAAGAACACAATATAGATTGAGAGAAGAAGTCAATACCCAAAATATGGTCAAACTTTTATTACGTATCCAGATTTTATCAATGAAAAAATCCTTCAAAAATTACAAGAATTTACCCTTTATATAGGGTCAAACATATAGACAAAGTCAAAGTCAAACTATCTATATAAAAGTCAAACACGATGACTTTTATACAATTATAGACAAAATTAACTTTCAAGACGAATACAATTTTACACTGAATTTTAGTCCTAACATTCTCCCCCTTTGTATTCAGACTTGAAAGAATTTACGCGCTTTGAGTCTCGTTTGAGCTTTGTTGCTTTAAGCACTCTATGTCTTCTTCAAAACAATCTCCACTTGAAACTTCAGATGATCATTATTTGAGAAAGATCTTCTAACATTCTCCCCCTTGAATGTAGAACTACAATGATCTTCTCTTTTGACAATGTAGAACAAAAACAATAACGATCTTCAGAATTGATCTTTGTTAGGATCAAGCGCTTACCCACTACACCAAAAGCAATTGCCTTGGTGAAGGCGCAACTTTATTTCCCTTATAGCGTAGCAGCCAGTGCCACGTTTCGATTTAGGAAGATGCTGGAATCATCACCAACAATACCCCCCAGCATCTGCCGGTACTAATAAGAGCTTTGTTAGAGGTCAATGGCCGTGCAGCATGTCTTTCTCATAATTATGCACTCCTTGCATATTATGCACACCATGGGATTCGAACCCGTGTCCTGCTCTGATACCAATTGTTAGGATCAAGTGCTTACCCACTACACCAAAAGCAATTGCCTTGGTGATGGCGCAACTTTATTTCCCTTATAGCGTAGCAGCCAGCGCCACGTTTCGATTTAGGAAGATGCTGGAACCGTGACCAACAATCTTTAACACACTTTCTCTTCAAAGGCAATCTTTATCAGCAAACTGTTGTAAAATTGATCTTCTCGTTCAATAACTCTCAGACATTGTAGCATCAAAATAATTTTCTGTAATCATCTCTAGTCGCACTCCTTTTGAGTCTTTTGCCATCATTAAATTTACTCCCCCTTGATCTTTACAACAAATTCCCCTTATAATTTTCGAAATTGAACATTTTATTCATTATTACATATTGTTGTTCCCAGATCTCTCAATAACACTAATAATTAAGTTAACAATAACCAAATTATAGTGTTTTAATGAACAAAATGATGAASACTCAGGAACAATGTATGAACATTCAAAGAAAAATCTTGAGTGCCAATAATTTCACTTTATTCAATAATAATATGAAAACGTAAAAGCGGCATTTTTTTACAAAAGGCCTAATCACCTATTTATACTAGCGATAAGAAGATAGCTATCTAGTAAAACTATCTAGCCAATCTTCTAGGAAAGATATTGTTTATCTAAAGTATGTATAAACTATAAATCAAGATAAACTTAAAATCCAGCTGTCGTTTGTTATCTCCAGCTGTCTTCCATGGAATGTTAATTCAACCTTATCTTCATATCTTCATTGCATGCCTCTGGTTGAACTGCTGAAGAAAASTCTAAGTGTTGTTGACCAGAGGGGTGATGAAGATGTTCTTTCCATCGCATCTCTGGTCGATTCATCAACCCTCTGGTTGTTCTCCAGACTTAGTCAATTATGCCTTAACGTCTTTATCGGTCTTCTGGTTCTTCATCACTTATTATTCTTCATTACTTTTACATTTATGAATTATGGGGTCTAACAATCTCCCCCTAAGTAATGAAAGAACAAACATAAACTAATCTATGAACAATATTGAAGAACAGAGACTAATCAAAAGATAAGCATCAATTTCCAAATTTTCATTGGATGATGAATTCTTACAATACTGGAAGCAAAGAAATTACAATGTAAGGCAGAAAATTTTAAAACTCTATTCATGATCTACCTTGAGATATTTTGCCAGAAGCGCAGTAGCAGTCTTCGATAACTGATGATTGTAGATATCTCATGAATGAGTTGTTTCCCATCTTCCCTTGGCACATGAGTTCTGCCCAGTCTATGACTGATAACTTTCTAAAACCATTCAAGTGTTGAGGTTGAATACTTGAATGCTTCAGTTCGTCTAAAAAATTTCTTTACCCCAAACTCATTTTTGAAGACAAGTCCTAGATTGAGTCGAGTCAAGACAGAAGCAAATCTCTTCTCCTGCAGGCTAGAGAAGTCTTCATCAGGTGGAGTGCAGGAGAGTCTTTCGATGCCCAAGTGAAGAGCAATCTAAAAATCACTCTTGGCTCGATGCTTCACCAAGGTCTCCATCGTCTTCACAATTGCTCTGTTTGCCATCCCAAATCTTATTCCTTGATCCTTTTGCTGACTTGTGAATGCATAAAGCTCGATCAAGTCATAGGGATTGAGATTGATCAAGTCATCGTCATTGAAGACGCTGACCTGACCATGGGATCTCTCCACTGTGTACTCGATATATTTTATAGCTCTATTAGCGAAGGTCCTCATCTTTATATCCATTACCATCCTTATTCCATCGTTTGAAAAGACAGCCTGTGGTGGTTGGGTAGTCTGTCTAACAAACCTATGGTGTAGGAGGTCCATGGATTCTAGCAATAGAATTGGAGGATTGAGAGTCAAACCTTCATCGCGATCCATGGTATAGGTACTGATGGATATTCTCCATCATTACTGGTTCCCTTGGTGCATCTCTGGACGTCTCCTTAGCGACTCCATCTTTTTGATGATTTCGTCGACTAAGCTCTGCGGAGGCTACCTTGATGAAGAGGGAATGTCCGCATGCACCTTAGTTGGTCTGGTTGGGGGTTGAGTTTGGGTTATGGGTTGTGTATCGGTTGAGTGGTGTGTTTGGGTTGTGGGTTGTGTATCGATTGGTGATGGGATGGTTTCTTAAGTTGGCACATGTTGGGGTGGTTCAAGTTCATCGGGTTATATTTGGGCTTGAGGTTGTTGAGGTGAAGAATGTTGGATGTTTATTTGTTCAGGTTCAATGGGTAAGGTGATGAAAGGTTCTGTGGTATGATGAGTTGGTGATGGGGTTAATGGTAGGCTTAGTGTTGGTGATGTAGTGAAGGGTGGGTTGGTTTCTGTTGGTGGAGTTGATGGATTTTCATCGGATGAAGAACTCAACACGATGGGTTCAGGTATGGTGGCAAGGGGAACATGTACATTAAGTACATCATCAGAGGGCTGAGCCTCTGGTTCCCTTGTTTGGGTTGATGGTGGAGGTTGTTCTTGTGTTTGGGGTGGTGGTGTTGGTGCAACGGATACCATTGGTTGTGAAGCGGTGGCCTGATTCTTCCCCTCATAAGGACCTAGACCATGATCATCGGGGTCTGGATCCTCATGCCTTCGCTTTTTGAGGGGATGGCTTGATGAGCAGGAGGCCCTACTCCAGTTTTTCTTCTATAGCCATATGTGTTCGCCCAATGTGTGCACTCGATCCCTTTTACGCTGTAGTTCCATGGAGCGTAGAAGAAGAAAGTTGGTTCGATCTCGCTGTTGTAAGAGACTCTTCTTCAACGCATTGGTAGGCTCAACCGACCTGGCAGCAAACTTGGCACTTATCTCATTGAATGATGAGATTAGTGCCTTGGTCAGATCCCTGAGATCGGCTCTGGTGGCAAACTTCGTGCTTGATGATGAAGCTGATGGTGGCACGAAGGTGGTGGTGGATGTGGATGGAGGAATGGAAAGGTTGGCAATGAGATTTCTCACCTCTACAGTGAAGGAGGAGAATGCTTCATCGAAGGATGGGCCTGCTGAGGGAGGTGGATGTGGTGGTTGGGGTATTTGGGCTAGAATGGTGGCAGGAAGTTGGTTTAGGGTGGTTTGTATTGTGGCCATTTCGTTGGTGAGGGAGGCTAGTGTTTCATCGATTGATGAAGTTGTTTGTTGTGGGGTTGGTTGAGGGATTTGGGAAAGGAGGGTGGCGGGAAGGGTGTTGAGGGTTTGGGAGATGGTGTTTATCTGGGTGGTGATGGAGGCTAAGGTCTCATCGGTCGCAGTTGCCTGGGCCGTGAGGGTGGCAACGGAGTTCATCATGAGTTGGTTTCTTTGGGTGGCAAAGGTGGAGGAGGTGTTATGGTGTTGTGTGACAGTTTGTTGTAGCATCTAGAGGCGGGTGGTGTTATCTCTGGTTTGGGTTTCGAGGGATGCAATTGATTGTCGAATGGGGGTTAGATCGATAGAAGGTGGCTTGTCGACAATCCCTTGGATGATGAGTTTTAGGTCTTCTAAGGATCGCTGAACTGAGTCAACAAAGGCTTGGAGCTCATCCTTTGTAACCAGATCGGCCACGGGGGTAACCCCTACAGCAACAGATGCTGCAGGTTGAGCCTCAGCTCCAGAGGCACCTTCATTGCCTTGTGAAAATATAGGCCGTGGAGGACTTCCATCATGTCGTTGATAGCCCTCTAGTGAGGAGCTATCTCCTGATGTTGCAACAACTTCTTCTTCYTCCTCGGCTTTAGAGGCTGGGTAAGAGAAGTAAGTGTGTTTCCCCTTCGCTAGATCAAGTATTGAGGGGGGTTGTTGTGCGTGAATGGGAGATCGCCCTGAACGATCTTGAGGAGAAGCAATGGCAGAAGCAACACATGTTTCTATGTGTGTGAGTGGTGGTGTCGAGCCATGAGGCGATGTGACTCTTATGTCTGCATCGCTTCTCTGTTGGACAAGGGCGATGGATGTCGTAGTTCCTCAGCTAAATCATCTCTAGAGGCCTAAAGAATGGCCTCTGGATGGCTGGTTTGGGTTTGGTTTATACTGGGTCGTCCTAGTTCAATACCCCTTTGGCCTTGATCGCCAGGGGTAGAGGTGGTGTTTGCCCTTTGGGAAGAGGGAAGGGGAATTGTATGTGTAGGGCCGGGGGATGCACGATGAGTGTCATCATCATCATCATTTTCATTGTCCTATGAAGATGGCTCCTGTGCTCCCTTACTTGACTGAGGGGACGGCTCTATGCGCTTTTGGGTAGCTATGTTGATCCTCTCTCAGAGTGATTTGATGATAATCCCTTTTAATCTATCGATGTAATTTTGTTTCTGTATTTTCAGTTCCAGCGATCAGACGCTAAGTATGTTCAGTGATCGTTGAGGAACTTGCTTTGTAAATCTCAGAGACAAACAATACTTCAAGAAGACAACACTTACACCAAAGAACCTTCAGCAAATGTCGAAGACTGAAACTGAAGATTAGAGACTGGCGAGTACGTGATTTGAAGCGGTATTCAGTGATTACGAACCTTTCTACATATGT